>NW_028229546.1:0-300000 GCF_053477565.2 Lygodium microphyllum | reverse complement strand
TTTGATGCTGTCAGAGATGTGGAAGATGATCACTAGTTGTGGAGGGAGCGAACCGCAGTCCTCTGATGCTGGGGAGTAACATGAGCGGCAAAATGCAAATCTGAGTGTTGGAGTTGGCAAACCTAGAGAGAGCCGCCCAGATATTGATGCCAGGTGGATAATGATGATGCCACATGATGGAGGATGAGCTGAGTTGCAAAAACGTAGATCCCAAGAGCCTCTATGATAGACGAGTGATGTGAGGCGATTCACAGGTCCACTAGCAGCCCTTGTGATAGAGGAGTGATGCCAGGTGATAAAGGAGAAGCAAAAACACAGATCCCAGCAGGTCTTGTGATAAAATCACTAACGCTTGGTGATGTAGACTATCGCCAGAGGCTAGGTTGTTGATGCCAAGCTGGAGATGATGACACCAAGCAAGGAGAAGGCCTCCACATTGAAAAACGCAGGTGAAGTTGGAGCCTGATGGAGAAGGGTGTTGACACCAAGCAAATGATGGTGATGCCACGTGAAAGATGCTTCAAATGCAACGCCTGATGTTGAAACAAGGTGCCTGAAGTAGAAGAAGAAGGATGAAGGCTGCCATGAGCCACGAGCCACGAGCCATGAGCTATGAACCGCAATGTCCTTCTGAAGGGGTGTAAGGGCAATGGAAGGGGCTAGTGAGAGAAGTAAAAGGTACATGATGACGGAGGAAGAGGGGTGAAGAATGGATGAAGAGTGGTGGGGTGTGGTAGAAGTATAAATGAAGTGATTGCCTAATTATTGGCATAAGTTGTCTAGGGTAGCGCACCGTTGTTTGGATATCCACTGAAAAAGTGGCCAAAATGTGGACACTAGCTCTTTTTGGGGCTCTCAATGTGAAACCCTAAATGAAATGTATGAGACAAAGTATTTTGGAATGTGACTACTTGATTTGTTCTTCCAAGTGTCCAAGGTGTCAAAAGCCATGAAAGGACATGCTTTCATTTGACTATTTACCTATTAAGAACCAGCTACAACTTTTAGTAAAAAGTCAAAGCTTCATGGCTTTTTACAAATGTGGCGTCACAAAGATAGATAGCTTGGACAAGCTGCTTCTATGCATCTAAATTCATCCTGTGAATTTGGGATGGATCAAAATGTCACGAGGTTCAAGACTTTTGGAATCCAAATGAAGAAGTGGTTTCTCAACACCTCCTCTTAGGCCCAAAAGGCAATGAAGAAAGAGGAGCGAAGAGAGATACGATAAAGAAGAGGAGGATCCTGAAGATCCAAGATTTCCACTTGAAAGGTAATTTGTAGTAAGGAACAATAGATGGGATGAACTGTAGAATCTAATTGCACCTTGGGAGAGAAGCTACTAGCTTCATAATTCCATGCTGGAAGGGATTTGAAAGTCTCCTCACCAAGTTGCAGCTAAACCTCCAAGGCCTCGATCTCGGGCGTCTCTGAAGATCTTGGGTATCAATAGGAGAAATGACTGTTTGAAGATAGCCATCACAATAGAGTAACTGGTGGGTGATGAACTTCATGATGAGGACATGCCCCCTCTTAAGGGTGGTGGGGGAGGGGTCCCCTTTGAAGCCAAAGAAAAAGTAGGAGCCTCCTTGGAGGGCAAAAAAAGTACATCCCGCTCTCAATCCCTCTCAGCGAGAGAGAAGGAATCGAAAAACTCATGGATCATGCACTCCGAATCATTTAATGACGAAGGAAGTGATAACGGTCATCTCGAAGAAGGTATCTGGGGTATCAAAGATATCGGCTTGGTATCAAAGATATCGGCTTGAAGGAGTGGACTATAGAATTGCGGGTTGTCGAGGTGGCATTCCTAAAACCCTAGAAGAAGTAGAAGCAACCTTCGTATTGCATTGCGGCAGTCGCGAGGAGGCCGTGGTACGAGTCAATCCTCATGTGGCTTGAAAGGCCTTAACGTGCATCCGATGTGTGTTATTGCCTTGAGCATAAAAATTTGAAAGCCAGTGCAGATAAACTCTGTGGCCCGGAAGGGAGAGGTTGCACAAGCAGTGCTTGGGGGTAGACACAGATACTCCTGCGGGGTAGGGAGCAAAGATCCATGTCGGCAAGCATCGGTGGGGGTTTCGGTGATGCTAGAAGAGGAGCACCTAGTGGTCTGTTCATCTTCTTGTGGAGAAGTCATAGCACGGAGTGTCAACCCCTAAAAGGGTGGGTGGGAGAGAAAATGTGTCTTATTACCTTGAGTATAAAAATTTGAAAGCCGGTGTAGATAAACTCTGTGGCGCGAAAGGGAGAGGTTGCACAACCAATGCCTGGGGGTAGACGTATATACTCCAGCGGAGTAGGGAGTAAAGGTCCATGTCGGCAAGCATCAGTGGAGGTTTCGGTGATGCTAGAAGAGAAGCACCTAGTGGTCTGTCCATCTTCTTGCGGAGAAGTCATAGTACCAGAGTGTCAACCCGCAAAAGGGTGGGTGGTTGGGAGAGAAAGAAAAGGGTATCTCTATCTCCTTGTGATGCAACAGAAATGAAGTGGGAAATTAATAGATGATGCCGAACTGGCAACCTGTCTTTGCCTTCTCCGATGAACATGGTCTTTAGTTGATACATGTCAAAAATATAAAGTATGCTATGATATTATGTCAAAATAAGCGATAGTGCAGAGAGAGAGAGTAGGGTTTGCAGGGAGTAACTTAGAGTGTGTATGGCATACACCGAGAGAGAGGAGAAACTTAGAAATACAAGAGGAACACGGTGATGATGCACTGAATCATGTGATGAAAAGAAAAGCTAATACAGTGGAGCCGAAGCTCAGAAGGTAACTGCACTGTCTTATTCGAATTAGGCGGTAGCAGTTATGGGAAATTTGCATAGTGCAAGGAGCAAAATGTAGGACCTGGGCAGCAAAACGTAAATCCCAGAGTGTTGGACTTGTCAAACACAGGGGGAGTAGCTTAGATATTGATGCCAGGTGGATAATGATGACACTAGATGATGGAGGATGAGCCAGGCTGCAAAAACGCAGGTCCTAGCAGCCTTTGTGATAGACGAGTGATGCTAGGTGATGGAGGAGAAGTTAGGCTGCAGAAACGTAGGTCCTAGCATTCCCTATGATAGACGAGTGATGAAATCATTGATGCTTGGTGATGTAGATTGTCGCTAAAGGCTAGGATGTTGATGCCAAGCTAGAGATGTTGACACCAAGCAAGAAGAAGGCCTCCACATTGAAAAACGCAGGCGAAGGTGGAGCTGGATGGAGAAGGGTGTTGACGTCAAGCAAATGATGGTGACATCAGATGGAAGATGCTCCAAATGCAAGGCTTGATACTAGAATAGGGCGCTTGAAGCAGAAGAGAAAGGGTGAAGGTAGCCACAAGCCATGAACCGCAATGTCCTCATGAAGGGGTGTGAGGGCAATGGAAGGGGTTGGGGAGAGAAGTGAAGGGTGTTTGATGACAGAGGAAGAGGGGTAAAGAATGATTGAAGAGTGGTGGGGTGTGGTAGAAGTATGAATGAAGTGACTACCTATTTATAGGCATAGCTTGTGTAGGGTGGTAGGTGCCCACTGAAAAAGTGGCCAAATTGTGGACACTAGCCCTTTTTCGGGTTGTCAATGCGAAACCCTAAATGAAGTGTGTGAAATTGAAGAAGTGGTTTTTCAATAGGGGCAGCTAAGGTACTTTGGTGGCGGCACTAGTTTCCATGCTATAGTGGGTTAAGGACCACATACAGGGATGTATGCCACTACTCCTTAGGGTATGTAGCAACCAATGTATGGTGTGCAAGGCCCAATGTATTCAGATAGGGTTGGTATTATCCATAACTCCATGTATAACAATGTTGGCATGGTGTTGGGGCACAAAGTGGTAAGTTTGGCAATGCATATATGCAGCCCACTGTGTTTGGGACTCATGGGATTAATATTGGTCATGCAAATGCTCTGTATAGTATTGGCCATGAGAAAAAAATGTAGCTAAATAATGCATGCAATGTATGGAAAAATATATATTGGTATGATTGGTAGTATGCAAATTCCCATATACAGTCACATTGCAATGGTCCAAAGTATGTAAACAAGAATGTTTCTAATGCTTCTGGTGCTTCTAGTATGTTAGGTACACATGAGGGGCTAGTCAAATGGATGCAATGTTGTAGATGAGTTAAGTTGGAATTGCAGCAGTGTGAAAGTATAAGCATTGCAATGCTTATGGGGAAGAAAGGTCTACAACCTAGTGGAGGTTTGAGGTAAGTAAAGTTAGAGGTAAAGTTTCCATATGCTTCTTGGTGAAGCTTTAGCATTGTTTCACCAATAGATGCAAAGTGGATGAAAGAGGATGACTTGGCTGATCATCCTTAGTTGTTGTAGCTTTACCTAGATGCTTTTTAGTTACAATCGACTTCAGTTCGGGCTCAGTCAAGTTCAGTTCGGAGTATTGCTTGATGCTCAAGGCGGAGGTAGCACTCCCAATCCGCCAGTTGTGGATAGCTCTCGTGTGTAGTGGATTTCGGATGTATTCAGCATGAGATGTAGAGATAGGAAATTTTAGGATCTTAGAGGTGTTGGAGTTATGGTTGAGACGGACAATAGACGCACACACCTCGCAGATGTGGGTCGGTGTCTTCTCTAAGGGGGCGTCCTATTGGCGACGATTCTGGCTAGCAAAGGCAAGGTCTTCCCTTTCAAAGTCGAGGGTGGTGCTTGCTCTTGAGAGAGAACGTGAATCAAAGTTTTCAATCTGCTCTCCTTTGAGGATTAGAGTCATGACACATTATGATAGGTAATAGTACCTAGCAGACCCAACCTCTTACTTGATGGAGGGATGGAGACACTGAACATACGAGTGGAGGCCCTTAGAGAGGTTACAGTGTGGCCAATGATAGTGAGTTTGCAGAGATCCATACTTCGATAGAGGCAAGGATGTGCCTTCTTTGGATACACCACAAAGTTAGAGAGAAGGATTCAGATGAGCAGGATGAAAACAGAGCCAACAATCACCAAGGATAAGGTATCTTTGTCTTTCTTGACGGATTTGTTAAGGAGATTAGAGGGTAGCTTTAGACCTAGAAAGATCTCTTTCTTCCTACGATTGATGATTGATCATGCACAGGAGTCTAGTAGTTGGCACATGACTTTGTTATGGCCAGATTATTGAGCATGTGCTGGATGTGGAGAGAGAGAGGAGACTCAGATGCATTGTTTATGGCGTTGTTCCGGAGTCCAGGAGGTTTAGAGAAGAGACCATAGGTTTGGTCTTTCATGGCACAATTGAACTGATGATAGTGACTTGGGGTAGTAGCTTGGGTCACAGACAAAGGCCTAACTTGTGGATATGAGGATGTTCAAGGAAACCACTATTTTCTCATTGTTGCTCAACATTCAAGCAGGATGCCGACTTCTAAATTACTCTTAGACTCAATGGACTTATGGGCATGGCCATAGATGGGAGATGATCTGCTATAGCATCATTGCTTGGTTGATTTAAATTTTGGACTATGAAATGTAGCCACACCATTGACCTTCAGGATGTCTCCACTGTAGACTGTAGAGATTCTTTCGAGAATTGAGGTAGAGATGTTTCATACTCTATGCGGGAGTGACTACATGGCGTCTCCAAGAAGATGAGGAAAGATGCTTTTGTTGAGACATGGGACTTGGGTATCTCGTTTCATTTAGTGCCTCACGTGATCTTGCACAGCCCACCAGATTGGTTGTTCACTCAGCCATTGTGCGTATGTGTATACTTAGCAGTCCTTCTAAGACATTTTGCACTTTGTTTCTTATATCAGGGTTTTTTCAAAGTGTTATAAACAGGATCTTCTTTTCTTGGAAAAACTAATCCATGGGAATGGTTGATCATAGTTTTTGGGACATTGTGCCCAGGTTCTGTATAGAAATGTTTGATCGAGGAAAGTTAGGAAGTTTGAATTCATTTCCTGGTTCAGTAAGAAGATTTTGCCTCTGAAGTTGCATGGATTTTACGTTGAATGTTAGCAGAGAGATATGAAATCAATGTTATGGATTTTATGTCAAATGTTGGCAGGGAGATATGAAATCAATGTTGAACAATATCACTTGAGAAACAAGGGAAAAATGAGACACACATGAAAGATTGTCACTTCAGCAGATATAAGAAGATGACAACAAGTATGGATATCTTTAGGGTTAGTAAACAAAGTAGCAGGCCTGTAAAACAGGGAATGAGAAAGCAACATCTCCTAGAGTTTTACTTAAGGAAATAGTTTTTTGATGCTTTATCTGTTTGTGGTGGCTGGATCCTGATGATTAAGACATCTGTTGTAACTGAGTGCTCCATACTTTCAGGCTTGCCTTTTGACAGTGGCTTTATAATCATGTTGTGACATTTGTTTAAGCAATTGAGACTTGAGATATGTCTGTTATATGCAAGGTTCTCCATGCTGGGGGTAAATTCGGAGGTGACAGCAGTGGATACAATGTGTCTGGTGGTCTGCATGGTGTTGGTGTGTCAGTTGTCAATGCTCTTTCTGAGGTCAGCACTGAGAGAATAATTTTGCCTTTTTTCAGAAAACATGATTTTCTCTATTAACTTTGTCTAAATGTGATTAGAGGTTGGAGGTAAAAGTATGGAGAAATGGGTGGGAGTATTTCCAGGCTTTTCAAAGGGGGAAGCCAGTCTGTGCACTTTCCCGCAATCAACTTCCTATTAGTAAAAGAGAACGCACTGGAACCAGTGTTAAATTCTGGCCAGACAAGGAAGGTCTGATGTTTCAGATGCTGAATTTTATGTTAGTTTCTAATTAAAACTTGTCAGTATATGTGTGCACACTGTTTAATGCATTTAGTTTTATGTAAGCTTGGATGTTTGTGCTCGCCTGTGCAATCACTGTTTCTGTAATGTAGCAGATATGATTTGAACACTTTTCTCTCTTGAAAGGACACTAGCATATACATGTTGCCCCTGTAGATTTTGTATTCTTTTGTGGACTGAAGGTACCTCTTGACCATATAGTGAAGGATAAAAAATTAATATGCTTATCCTGTTTAAACTATTTAGCTGTGGCAAATTGGATTGACTGGTACAAGTGGATTATATAATGAAAAACTGAATGGAGAGGCCCTTTGGTGGAAGCAGCACAAATACCACTACTGTAGGGTTTGCAAGTAAACAAGGACTAAAAAATTGACTCAAGAGCAGTCAGCCGGACAGGCTGTCCTGAGATCTGTAAGGTTGGATCCAGTAATATCATGGTTGATTTCATTTTTTGTGCAAGCCACAAAACAAAAAAGACAGCAGTTTGTTGCTTCTGCCAATGCTGATGCGGAAAGCTTGATTGGAGTGTTCCATTCAAGCCATGGATGCTTTAGTAAGTATTATTAACTGGCATGGCACCTATTTGAGGTGTCGAATTCTCTTACTACAGCTGTTGCGGAAGATCAAACTTAAGGGGTGTCATCACATATATCCATGTTGCCGGCACACAATGATTATGCAGGCATTATTCAGATGCCATAGACCATAAATTTGGACATAGTACTTTCTTGGAAGGATCAAAGTAGTATCATTTATGATGCCTTGTAGATCTATCTATGCATAGTAACATGGAATGGCTATTTTCTAGCTATCTGTCCCAGTTTCATCTGGTCCCCGTACCATCCCAGTCCCATCTGGTCCCTGTACCATCCCAGTCCCATCCCCATGTTAGAGTCCCCCTGGCAAATCTTGTCTCCATTCCTGTTCCCATTATTGTTTCATTCCATTCTCCAAAACCCGTTCCATGTCACTATGCATTTAGGACTTGTGTCTTGTCCACTTTAAAGCTAATTCCATCAGGAGCATGAATGACAGAGCCCATGACTCTTGGAAAGCATGGACACCATTAAAAATGAACAGATAGCAGGATTTTAGAGTTGCTAGACAATAGAACATGGCTTAGGAGACGTGCTTAATGACAAGGATGTCTGTTGCTTATTTGGCGTATACAAGAGGGGCCCCACGTTAGTGGAGAGTCAACAAATGGTAATATGTGTTACATAGCTTAGGCTTACCTCTGTTCTTGATCGTCCCCCTTTACAAAGTATGGATCATGAGCCACATGAGCAAAGTGGCCCATGATACTTAGCTTTTCCTAATATCTCACCTTGGAGTAACACAAATCATCTTGTTGCTTCCGCATCTGTCTACCTAGTCTAGTGTTGTAGTAGAACTTAGGAGTGAGGTCTGGGGTGTAGCCCAGTGGTTTGGAGCTCTGTTTATGAGCATGAGCGTGTGATTTCATTTCCAGCCTCCAACAATGGATTGACCTTATCTAAAATACTCTTGTATTAACAAGAACTTAGGAGATGATTGAAAGACCCAGGTGGCTAGCCACCTCCACTCTACTGATCCTACTCAAGGTTTCCAAAAGCATGAGCCTCGTACTCTTGCAACTCCTCCTTGATCAGTAAGGGTTGGTTTGGCAAGTCTTCCTCATAACTGTACTGGTGTGATCTTCTTGCAACTCACCACCTTTCTTACTTAGTACAAAAAGGGCCAATGTGCCTGAGAGGACTGGAGCACCTCAACTGAGGTGGAAAACTGCACAATCTAGCACCCACCTATGTCATACGCATACTAATTAGGTGTGACGAGTGCATTTTGTCAGGACTACAATGCTATATGTGTGCAATGTGTTGTGAACAAGTCCCAAGTTTCAAAAATCAAATTGTGTATACAATATGTCGTATTGAAGAAAATCAAAGCTCAAAGATACTAATTGTCTTTTAAGGCACACTACACTGGCAGGCTGGACATCAAGTTTGTTGCAGAAACCGACAAATCAGAAGGCTTTGTTTTTGTGCAGGCTATTCTGGTACAGCTGTGTTTGATGTCATGGCAACAGCATGAATGCTGGAGCAGTTAAGGCAGCCACTGTGTTGCAGCAGTGAGCCGCTGGAGCTATTTTCCATCATGGCAGTAACATGCATCAGCAGGGGAGGTTGCCAGTGCAGCAGAGTAGGCAGACATTGACGAGGTTGGAAGGGGAGACTTGAAAGCTGGTGCTAAAGTAGTGGTGTCATGGGGATTGATGGGGATGAAGAATGACATGACTTTTGGTTTGGTTTGATAGAACCCTTTGGGACATTTGTCCTACTGAAACTTCTCAAGTTTGGTTTTGGTTGATTCTAATGTGAAGTCCTTTTGGGGCTGTATGAGTGTTGAATAGATTGGCTATATCCTTTCTTGTTCCATGAAAGATAAATCAATCACATGGAGGAGATTTGTAGTGATTGTTGCACAAGTAGACAATTATTAACTTGGAGAATATGGCTGCCATCTTTCTGTCCAATCTTCCTTCTTTGAGGTCAGGAGATTGTTTGCAGAGGATGGCTATTCTCAAAGGTTGCCAAGGGTGTATTAGATGTGACTACTGAAGCTTCTTGGCTATTGCTTGGGACAGGGTTTTTCATGATCACATAGAAATCCATTCCCATTTTGTTGCCTTCTAATTCCACTTTCAGTATTGTCCAACTTATTAAATTAATTTTCAAAATGCTAATTCTGAAAATTGATATAATAATTATTGTAGTGCTCAAAAAATTAATTCCACCAACTAATAATTAAATTGGCTAGGTCAATTTGTCTTTCAAGTATCCGTGAGCAAGTAGCATTAATTAATTAGATAATGCCTAGTCTCTAATATCGCCATTGACACCGGGTACAACCTAGTATTTGTTAGAAATGACTTTTTACAACTTTTGCCTTTGGCACCAATTGCATCCTCGAGGTCCTTGGTTTGTTACCATGAAATAACTGCCATGTGCATCACATGTGCTCAACAACCTTGTACATTTGATTAATATCTTAATCAAATGTTATCGGCAAGATTAGAGCATCTCAAAAATTTTACGTCCTCATGACATAGACCATTACTAGGATTCAAAGGCTAGGCCCATTTTAATTGGTAAGGCAACTAGGGGCTTGGATAAGTGCTTGTAGGAGACAAATTCTTATTTCAAAGAGAAGGTCTAGAGTAAGAACCATGGTCTCCTGGGCACAGAGGGTTGCTAGAGCTTCATTAGCACCACTTCAAAGAGGAGAGGCAGCTGGGTTGTAGATGGATGGCCGAGAGGATGCATGTTGCCAAAGCATAGAGAGATGCTATGAAGGAGGTTAGATAAGAATAATATGTGAGTGCAAAGGTACGACATCTTTCCTAGTCAAATTAAAGTCTTGTAGTACTTACTTTACTTGGGTGTGCTTTTGGACAGTCTGGACTATCCGGAAATAGTTTCAGATGACTGCAGTTATTTTCAAAGTTTTCTGCACCAATGTCTTTCTGAAAGTGTTGTCTCTAAATGACTGGGAGGACCTCAATATGATCTTTTTAATGTGTGTTTTTGAACTTTTTGGGCCACATTGTTTTGTAATGATCAATCATTTGTATGTTGATTGTTAATAAAATATTCTTTGGCAAGAAATGGGCATTTGTATGTCCTGTTATTTCATACTCTGATCATTTGACCCTAGTGGCAGTTTGTGTGGCTTGGAGTTACCAAATGGGCAGCAGTTTTCAGCACCTAATTTATACCCAGGAAAGAGCAACAAGATCTCCCGTTTTCATGCATGCATTGGAGATTTTCAGTCTGATAGTAGGTTTAAACGTCAAATTTTATAACTGAAAGCTGCTTGTTAGGACAAAATGGTAATGACATTGCCTGGTTTGATTTGGTGAAATTACTCCCAAGGGGTTTGGTATTTGGGTATCCTGTTGGCTGGAATCTCACATTTCTGCAAATGTTCTGTGGTCCTTGTCTACTGTCCAATTTCCGGTCCTTGTGAATTGCCCCACTCCCCCAAATAGAGCTTGTCTAGCCACTTCAGGAGAATGCCGCCTAACCGCTTGTACCCCCACGAGAAGTCTAGTGAGGCAATGCATTTGCATAAAAGTGGGACTCCCTCTAGACATCACGAGCTCCTTCTGCAAAGATCAAAGGCTTTGAGGCCTCTTGGCCATCATTTGCTATTTGGTGTAAGTCCATGCCTCTGCACTGCTGATCCTTGAAGGTCTCCAAGTTGTTGAAATATCCTTGAAGAACTCAACGGCCCACCTCAGGCAATCTGTTTATGTCTGATTTCAATTTGCTCAATCCATCATAATGGCCTATGTTCAGTTTTTTCTTCTGTTCACCATTTGAAGCAGACATTGCTAAAATAGCCATTGATATTCAATAGAGGACTAGAACTCACAAATAGGAGCACACATTGATGGCTTTCACCAAAGTGGGTTTTCCCAAAATGCAGGGTGGATTGAACATTCTGAACATTTTTTCCCACTAGAGAAAAGTTCTGAACATTGATTACCATGCATTGCAGGAAAATCTACGTTACCTATTAGAGGTTGTGCACTTTAAACAACCTTGGTCTATTATGTTGGTGCAGTGTGCATGGACTGCAAATGTCATCATCTGTCTTTGGCCATTGGAAAATCACTTGTTTGGAAAGCTGTTTTCAGCTACTTTGAGTAATACCTGGTTGTCTGTTTTCTACAAAGCATACAAGATGTGGTTGATGACCAAGGTTTTATTCTTTGCTTCGTGGCTTCTTCTGCTAGGTATGGTGTGGGCATGCATTATGGGTTGATGTCTCAAAATCAAAGAGCTTTTGATGCTGCTTCATCTTATTCCTCCTATATATCATCAACATGGGCTGGTGAATTGGTGTTTGCAGTATGCTTTGCCCACTGCTAGGCTATTGCCTCTTCCGAGAATGTCTCGTAAGGTAGTTTATTGCCATATCATCTCTGTAAGCATGGATTTAGCAGCTTTGGACATAATGTCAAATCATGGAAGTGGTGAACGAAAAATATATGGCATTTAAGGAAAAAAACAAGCTTCCTCTCAAAAGAGTGCTTTTATGGAGATGTCTGGGTGGTGCTTTGCATCTGGGCAGTTCTTTGCCAGGCATTGGAAGTTGGATTTGTGCATGTTGTCAGGTGCCTTGGGAAACCGTTCCACTTATTATCTAGGGCTGCCTTGCTGTGCAGAGCTTGCTACACCAACTCTCAGCTGATTGAGAGCTTGATTTCCCTCATGTCAGGGAAGAACTTTGGGTAGTTGGGAATGTATTGAAATCTCACAATCATACTGTCGTCGGAGATCATTCCATTTACACTTACACCATTTCCTGGAGATCACTGCAACAGATGTTATATGACTGTCTTTCTCTTCATGCGATGGACCAACAACAATGTTTTGCCCTTTTCATAGTGTTTGTGATATGTGTTACACTGAACATAACACCTCTTGAACATTGGTATAACTTATGACATCGGTTCACAGAATACAAAGTTGGGTGTGCATGTGACCTCAATGTTGGAGATGCTGTTATTCTACTGACACTGTTCCTCATCTTCATTGGCATTGTCTGTTTACTAGAGATTTTCTGGATTGACTTTCATGACAATCGCATTCTAGAGTTCCTGCACAACAATTCAGGAAGCTTTTTTTGGCTGTTTGGTAGAATACTGCCTCGGCCCTCGGCTTTCAAGACATCCAGTTTTTTCAACTAGGTCAGACTTTGGGAGTTGTGGACGATTTGCCTCAAAGGAATCACACATTCTTGGGCATTTAATCGTTTCAAATCTATAGCTACATTTGCTGGTAGTTGCAGCAATCTTTATGTGACTGTTGCCATGCAGATGATTTTTCACTGTGTGCCCACAGTTTTTAAATTTTCAAAAAGATTATTATCAAATCTTTTTCCCTGCACATATATGAGGTAATGGACAGTACCTTCACAAAAAAGTATACACCTTGTTTCTCCTTGAAAGGAGCTATAATTCTCTTTCAGATGCACATTTTGAAGCGTGCATGATGTTGTTCATTGTTTAACACACAATTATATTTTAGCAGCACATTAGCTCTTGCAATTCCATTTATTTAAATGTGTCCATTTGCAAAGGTCAATATGACAAATTGTGCAACAGACATTTGATTGCTTCCAAAGAGCAGTTTAAAGTGTTGTGTGTAACTCTTGGTAAATCAATCTATGTGCTATTAATGGATTACCTAAACTGTTGTTTCTCATTTTTGCAGTGTTTGTAACAACAACAACATTTGATTACCAAATTATAGCTGGGCGTATACGGGAACTAGCATTTCTAAACCCTGAGGTGAGCTCCATCCTTTGTACTTGCATGCTTTGGAATCAAGAGATTTTAGGTAGGCATACTAGAGCTTTTCATGTCCAGACTATATTTGCTGGGTTGAATAAGAGTTGGATGATGGTACAAAGGAAGATGAATTTCTCCAGGATTCCCTATGTTTATTGTCATTGTCATTCAAGAGAACAAAGATAGTATTGGATACATTGAAAAATGATGAAAAACATATTGATGTGGACACACGTATGAGCAATGGAAAATGCAATGTGTCTTGCTGGGATGCACTGACTGAATGGCTTACATACCGGTTACAGTTTGGCCTGCTGTTGGCCCTGGCATATATGGTTGGGCTTAGGCCACCTATACTATTGTTTTCTATGCTGATTGCATTGGCATAGTTTGCCTAAAGAGGTGCTATAGTTGTGAGAAAACTGGCTTTATGGTATTGAGGAAAAATAGGGCCTTGGGAGCTAAGTGGATTGAGCAAGTGCACTGCTATTTGATGAACTTTGGTAAGGCAATTGACTCTAGCTGCAGGGTGATGCACCTAACTGCTAAGCAGGACGTCCTGAAACCCCTTTTGGCCATTTGTAATTTTGCCTCTGCATCAGATGAAGAATTAGGAGATAGGGATTCCAGCTACATTTGTAAGGCTTTCATTGTTGACTTGTTACTGAGGGCATTGTTACATTAGCAAAACTCTATTGATCTTGCAAGGTGGTCAAGTACCTGCAGGCTGTGTGTCAGAAGGTAAATTACTTGCTTTAATATGCATTAAATGTTAGTCAAAGCCATTTACTCCCCACGATTTCATGAAGTGAGTTCTAGAAGGCTTTATTGTTCGATATGTCTATGTTAATCTTTTCATTTCTTGTATGAACGTAATTGTGATCTGCTTACTTTGAGTGCAGGTTACTATCTGCTTGAAACAAGAGGATGAAAATTTAGAGAAGGTTCGGAAAAATGAGTATCATTATCCGGGTGGCCTGGTCGAATACGTGCGGTGGCTAAATACAGACAAAGTTAGTTTTTAAGTGATGCCTAGAAAGTGTTATGCTTGCAATCTGTCTTGAAAATCTGAATTGTAGTCTGTTGAATAAGGATGAACATTGCATGAATAGACTGCATATGGCCAGCCATCAAGTGTCCTAGAATGGAAGTGGTTGTAGGATGAGAGAGTCTTATGTCCGTAGTAATGCCTATGTTCATTCTTATGAAGATATTGACTGTAATTGTCTTCTCTTGTGTATGATTAGTTTACCTTTGACACAAAATATCATATGGTTCCTATGTTTCAAAAGCTGTACAAACGTGCATAAGATGCAAGGTGATCCAAGCCCCTGCAGTGGGCTAGCCTCAGGCTGGATGGAGGGCTTGCCTGGGATCTTACAATGGATGGTTAGGGTGATTTTTTTCTGGTGGTTGTGTTCTTAAGATCATATTTGAATGGGGAATTGAAATGGTACTGCATCTTGAGGGTTAACAAGTTAACTGGTGAATCCATTTAGCAAAAACCTGTGATTGTCGTATCTTTTTTGATAACTAAAGGATTATCAGGGTTACTCCTTTATGCTATACTGGAAGACGTCTTTTATATGTTTTTGAAGGAAATAAAATTCTATTAATAAGTACAAGATCAACCCTGTAAAGTACTTCCAGATATAACAACCATAAAACAAAAAAGAGACTCTAGTACAAGGCCTGCAAGAATGAGGTCTATAATACCAGACCCTGCATGACTTAAAATGAAAAGAAAATGCTATAATGCTAGATCCTGAGAAGAGCTGGAAAGTGGTCTGTTTAATAGAATCTGAGATGATAAATGGATGAGCTGGGTTTTGGAAATATGCGTGTGAAAGGCCCTAAGGAGTCTACGCAGGTTGAACTAATCTAAGTGGTTCCTGGCTTCGCAGGTGAGACAATTTGGATATTTGTGCTTCTTCAAAGTACCATACCAATATTGTAGTTTTTATTGTTACCTTAATTCAGACATTGAGATTTGTGTGTGTAGAATCAGCTCTATCTCCCTGCTACAAACTTCTATTTTGATGAACAGAGAGGGTTAATGTGTCAGTTAGAAAATTACAAAACTGTCTGTTATAATTATAATTGTGTACATTAATGTGCTTTGTACATGTTTCAGATGGAAGGATGGTCTATTGAATTGTTTACTATATGATTTATCCCATTCACATTACTGCATGAAATCTATTTGTTGTCCTCACAAGAGTTTGTTTCATGTCAGTGCTATAATGTTTATCTAGGCAGTCATGTCGATTAATTCTGATATTTTACTGTGTCAACAGAAGCCAATAAATCAGACTATTGCATTCAGAAAGGTCAAAGATAGGATTACGATTGATGTAGTCATGCAGTGGTAAGGATTTTGAAGGAGTCTAATAATGTTCTGATTTGTACATATCCGTGCTATAATTTTCGCAAGATCTATAGATAGTCAACTGTTGTAGCACGATTATGCCAAAAGCTCAAATGCCTGTATATATGCTTTCTGATTATTCATTAATATGTGCAACCATTGGAATACAACTCTTATTTGGTTCGATTAACTCTACTTACCTCATTTCTCTTCTTGTGTTTATTCTTTCTGCTTAGACTTGACTATTCTTGCCATCACCCTTACATTGGATAAATGTTTATTAGTCTGTGATTTGTTGTATGATTGGTTTTTTGTTTTTTGCGTTTAGAGCGTTTCTTCACAGGGTATCAGAGCTAGGTACTCTTTGAGAAATCTTGGCCTTTGATCAAAAAGTTCATTTGCAAAAGCAGGAACAACAGAAGGATCAAATGACTTTGAATACATTCACAACAGTGCTCCACTCTCCTCAATCAAACATTGACAGAAACAATCAGGAGTGGGTCTCTTAGCTTGCTAGTGCCTGATCTGACATGGGCGAGACCACAAAATTATATTATAATTTCTCAGTCTCTTCTTTTTTCATGAGGAAGTTTCAATTAATGTATAGAAGCATTTACAATAGGCCTTCCGGCCAGCCAAGCACAATCAAAAACATGTAGCAAAACTTCATGAAGCCAAAAGGCTATGCAAACATGATGCTAGATGAACAAAAAAAGGGGATCATGAAGAGGGCACAATGGGGGTTGAAGAAACAATATCCATGCATGGAATAGCCATCTCTACGAGCATCAAACCAGTTGAAACCATGGAAGTGACCTACATGACCATAGATGCCCAAGGCCAAATCAAATATAAAAGCATTGTGAGTTTGCTAGATGTGCCAAAGACTGGTTGATCACATGAAGTGAAAGAGATACGGATGATGGGGTTGTAATGTGGCTGTGAATGGCTGCCAGCATCTTGCCCAAAAGCCAATAATGGGTGGCCATCCATTGACTGATGTGTCACTGAGGTCAATGGTCGAGAAATGAAGTACCAAATCTGTCTCCTAACTGGGTAATAGAGAAAATGATCAGCATGGGTTGCATCACATGTAGTACAAACGATACATCCACCATGGGAGATATTGCAATCATGCAACAAGTCCCCTATGGGGAGACCCTTGATAAGAGCCTCCATCTAAAAACTTTCTCGTGATAGGGAAGCTTGGAATTTCACAGTTCAAACAGTTGATTACACCAGTTAAGCTCTATTGCAACAAATAGACTAAGCTTTATTTGCTTTGTTTGTGATCTATATCTTGTCCTCAACAATTTTATGATAAACTTGATTGGTTGACCAATTTAGAAAATCCTACTCTTTCATAAAAGCCCAATCTAACCATGGGGATAAGGATTGAAAAGCAGACAAATGGGGATGCCGCCGAAGCTGATCTTCCAAGGTCAACTAAATCACCTTGTGACCTTGAGGCACCATGAAGTATTTATGAATACGGTAGAATAAATAAGCCCTAGACTTACCCGGAATGACAATATGTGTAGTCTTTAAACCCAAAGCCAATATTGCCATTTGATTGAAGTTATCACTCTCCATATGCTTCATCCCTCTCCATGTGCTTCTTAGGCCAATTAAGCAATGTGAATGTTGCCAAAACTTGGGCTTGCAAGGAATCAACTTTCTTTCTTAAATTAGAGGGACATAAAGTAGTGAGGTGAAGAATCTCTTATCATCAAACAATCAAGTGGGAAAGAAGAAAAGATTGTGAGATTTTGAATGGTTGCATGGAATTCAAAACTTTTTACCATGAGGCTTGGATAGTAGTGAAGCCATGCAAGATGCCTATCTCCTCAATAAAAGACTTGGCAATATCTGTCCAAGGATAAAGTTGTACACTTAAAGATTGCAAGAGGGCAAATTGTAAGGCTGTCATAGGAATCTTGACATCCACAAGGCAGCTCAATTCAAACATTTCGGCGTAGTACAATGTTACCAGGATACCCACACTTGACCCACTTGATGTCACCAAAGCTAGAATTTCCAATACATAAGCCTATCATGAATACATGAAGACATCCAATCAAGCAAAGTATGAGGAGCCTCATCCTCCTTGATGCCCATGGTAGATATTAACTGTTGAAGAAAGGACCAACCAACATTATCAAGAGCCTTTCAGCTAAATCATAACAATGTGCTAACAAGAGGCTTTGGCATAATCAATTCCCAATTGAACATCTAGAACATTATGCATAATATTCCGTATCTCAACGAAACCAGATGTGGGAAGACCTTTTGCAGCTTGTTAGCAATGATGTTAGAGAAGATTTTATACAAGGATCCAATAATAGAATTGGATCTCCACTGCTTTAAAGTTTGGGGAAAGGAACCTTAGGTAGCAAATGAAGCATTGCAATCTTGCAATTTGAAGGCATGCAACCCGATCTCCAAACATGTCGAAAAAGGCGAGTGAATGGGTTCTTAAGCTGTTCAACATACATTGAAAATAGTTCATTAGGAAGTCGTTCGAACCAAGGCTTTTCCTACATGGCAAATGGAACACGACTTCCATCTCTACCTCGATAATTGTGAGAGTGTGCAACGGAATAGGAAGACGAATATGGAGAGAGAAGGAAAGAGAAAGACTTGCAATGAAAGAAGAGAATGGAAGAGGAAAATCTGCATTAAACTCCTCTTTGTTAGATTTCTGTGTTTTTGAGTTTTCTTGCATGTCTACAACCACTTATGTGCAGAGATCTTCATTGACATTCTTGCGTTTTCTTCTCCAATTGGCTGCCCAACACTCATCTTGATAGTAACTATCATTATGGAGAGTTTTCAACATATCTTGCATCTCCGATAGTTTGTGAGGACTACGTTTTGCTCCCTCTATTGCTATCCTTCGTATTCTAGTGTCTAGTTTAACATTGCACCCCCTAGAGGATTGCTTTCCGCTCTCTCCATAGATCAGCTTATTTCGTTGTTATTGATAGCTTTGCCCAAAGGATTGTGTTTCACTCCCTTCACATTGTAGATTCCTTCTTTGTGTTGTTGCTTGATCTTCTTGCTTACTCCATTGTATTAGCATGATTCATTCGTCATGATTCAGTATTCATCATTCTTTACCTTTTTCTTTAGTGTTTTCGAGTTTCATCTCAGTGTTTTTCATACACTTGTGTTTCTCTCTGCAAACCCTATTGTTTCTCAAGATGGTATCAAAGCACACCGTTCCATTTGTCGACATGGGGCAGAGGTAGTGGAAGGCTCAGATGATTTAGTTTTATCCTTCACTCCCGGATGAAGATGAGGGTATTTCTTTCAACACTTCTCCTTGGGATGGGCGCCCTTTCAATAGTGTGGGCATTTAGGCTTTTCCTCTTAAATTTGTATCAAAGTTCAAAGAATGACTCGAAGTGCTGTTCTAGTTCTGGTTCTTGGCTTTTTTCTATCCGTGCTTCTTTTCTTGGTCTTCTTGTTGTTGTCTTTTGATTTCCTCGCCCAAACATGTACTAAAAGCCTTAGTAGAACCGGATTCACTTACTCTAGCTTGCTTGAGTTGCTTTTTGTGCTCCAAAACAAGTTGAGCTAACATTGGCCATAGAATAGTGTCTTGAGTTTTGGAGGTAAGTAAAATGGTGTAGAAAGTTGCCATGTGCTTTGATGAAATAGTCTTGCTAAGGATGCAAGATGATTATGTAGTTCCTCCATCTTATTGGTGTAGTCCTTCATAGAAGAAGGGCCATCAATAGAATACTTTTGAAGTTCCTTCTCTATGGTTATTCTAACCGCAAAAGATTTCCATTGATAAAGAGAAGCGAGTGTTGTTTGTATCTCTCTTGCGGTCCGAAGTCTGTGCACATGCACAAGGACATAATCTTGCAGACCAATGAAGAGAGGGGATTAGACTCTGGAGTTTAATCGATTCCATAGGGCTGCTTGGTCCATCATAGAAACAATATTGGGATCCTCCATTGGATGGGGAATAGGGGTGGTAACAAATGCCCATAAATTGAAGGTAACAAATATACACCTTGTCGGAGTCATCAAACACATCGAATTGGTACTCCATAGCCCTTGGAAAAAATTGGCAAACACACAAGAAACTGTTGCATTTTGGTGTTGGGCTGTTTGAATGGAGGAGAAAACAACCACACCTTGCCAAATGGAGTTGAGCTAGTGATAGATTATTGATAACTCATCATGATTGTACTTTTATATAATTCTTGTAGGCATTTGACTAGACTAAGTTTCTTTTCAATTTTTATATGATGTTGGAGATGTAGATTATTGTTGACATTGAGTTCTTCTTCTTTTCCTCCTCTCTCTTTTTTTTTTGGTAAATTTCCTCCTCTCTCTCTCTCTCTCTCTCTCTCTCTAGTTTTTGATAAATTGACTGAAAAGAAAACTAACGGGAATTATAGAATGGATGATATGAGCAAGATAAGCTATCATAGATAAAAGTCTTCTCATGTAGATTTTTTTTTTCAAGAACCTTGATGGATCTCAACAGAAATAATATTCAGAGAGTTAAAATGTAGCTGGCCATTAGACCCAATCTTTGGTGGAATTAGACCATTGCTATAGGCAACATTATGCGGATTTATTTGTTACCCTTGCCTTTAGTAGTCGTGATATGATTAAGGATTATGCCATGTTCAGTCATTATCAAGATATATTGAATTCAAAAGAACCATTTAGCATGATTAAGTTAGAGGATGTTATACACTCAATTGCTAGATGGAAATCATTGGGTTAGACATCATTTTGTACTCACCAGCTATGTATTGTTCATTGTTTATTTTCCATTTAGATAGTCGTAGCGTTAGATGTCAGCTGTTTTGGGACATGGAAAATTCCTTGAATTTTCAGATGTAACATTTTTGTCTCATAGGTTGATTTGGCCTTTTGTAGACGTTAATATAACTAACTTTCTTTCTCTCTCTCTCTCTCTCTCTTTCTATGTGTGTGTGTGTCTCTCCATGAAGGATTTTGAATTAGAGAATATAAATATTTATAAGGGCCTTTTTGCTCCATGTAGGCTCAATATGTGGAAAACAACACAGAAAACCGCAAGGCTACAATTATGAGATAAGCGAATTTGGAAGTGGTTATAACGAGGGTGGAGTGGATAATCTCTTTCAAGAGAGCAGCTGTGAGGACCATACCAACAGAAATCATGGAACTCATTTGCCACATAATCCTCGAATGTGGCTTGCATGATGCGGTGCTGAATAAAAAATGAATATGATATTTTGTCCTCCAAATATATCAAAGATGAGTCCAATGCAAAATCAAGGATATTTCAGCTGTAAAATGGCCGTTGATGGATAATCTCTTTCAAGAGAGCGGCCGTGAGGACCATACCAACAGAAATCATGGAACTCATTTGCCACATAATCCTTGAATGTGGCTTGCATGATGTGATCCTGAATTAAAAATGAATATGATGTTTTGTCCTCCAAATATATCAAAGATGAGTCCAATGCAAAATCAAGGATATTTCAGCTGTAAAATGGCCGTTGATGGCATCTTGCTCAAACCTAGGAATGGATGCCTATATATTACTATGTCATTGCAGGCCATACTCAAGAAATGAGCCACTTGGTAAGATGGTGGCCAAGTTTATAGATTTTGAAGTCATGAAGCCAGACATCTAGTCAGATTTTGAATCGGAGTTTGAAGAGCCACTTGGTAAGCATTGAAGAGATAAGAAGTCTCATCACATGCAATGCAAGGGACACATCTACCATTGTAGATTTTGCAGTGTCGTAGCATATCATCAGTGTGGAGACCCCCTATAAGAAGTGTCTAGATAAAGACTTTCCCTTGATAAGGAAGTTAGACCTTCACCTTTCATTGTGAACCATCTTGTTTCAAAAGTCTTGTAGGTGCATAGAAGCCCAGTCCAACTAGGGCAGGTTGCTTTCTGTCTGCGGACCGAGTCTGTATATTATAATCCATCCAGTCTGGTCCGATGTGTGTGATCCGTCCAATTCTCGTCCTTTTTTTTTTGAGTTGGTTGTTTTTCAGAAACCAGTTTTTTGCTTTACCACTTTCCTCTTTATCCTCACTAACCTCTACCTGCAATTCATTTACCACATCCTCTTCTTCTACCTCTCTCTTATGACCTCCTCTACCCTTCTCTCTTAGATCTCTGCCATTCACTTTTCTCCACCTCTCCATCCTCCTCTTCCTCTTGTGCCTCATCCCCTAATGGTAGCTCTATTTCTATTTTCTCTTCCTTTGCCTCCTCTTCTTTCCTTTCCCCTACCTTTATCTATATCTCTATACTCTTTATCCCTTTCACAATGCCTAAGCCTCTTCATGATGCCTTCGTATTACACACATCTCACCTCGAGTCTAAGCCTTCAATTTCGTTTTGTTTCTACTACTTTTTGTACTTGACACTTGGTACTTAGTGACTTGCCATACCATGATCCATCATTGCAGCTAGCTTCTTTTTTTGATCGATTGTACACTTTTTTGATCTTAGAAATGAAATTGGATCTTGAAAATTACTTGTGACTAGAGTGTTGGATATAGGATGGATAATACCTTCTGATAGTCTATCTCATGAATAGCCACTTCCATGTTAAAACTAGTAACAAATTTCTATGTATTTTTTAATGACTATACGAAACAATGGATTTTATCCAACATTTTTTTATGTGCATTTTGTACCGTACGAAGTCCACGGACTGGATAGATAGAATGGATCGTACCTAACTACCTTGAACTAGGCGGATGAATCCTTTAATACAAGCAAAGAGGAACACCATTGAAATTGCTCTTCCAAACCTGTCCAAATCAGCTGGTAACCACAAGGAACATGAAAGTTTTGTTGGATATGATGGAAAGCTTAAGCCTAACACAGATGAGGAATGACAACATTTTGTAGAGTTTTTAAACCTGATTATGCCATTATGTTAAACCTATCATGTTTCATGTCCTTTATAGGCTGATTGAGCAATGAGTAACTAGAATCTCATCTTGCATGCAATTAGCCATCTTTCTAGAGCAAGGAAACGCCAAGAAGTGAAGTGGAGTATCTCCTACCAGGAAGCAATCAAGTAGGAGAACTAGAAAAGAATATAGAATTTTGATTCCTTGAGTTTAGTTGTGATGTGCAGGCAAATGCACATAGATTATTAGAGGAGGAGAGCAGGCTGCCTGGAGGCTGGGAGAAGCTTATATTTGAGGTTTGAGGACAGGATCCTCAGTTCACACTAGAGTTTGGTAGAGCTAAAGGCTTACAATAGTCTTCTAAGAGAGGCATTGAAGTAGGAGCAAGGACCTTATCCGAGATTAGTAGGTCTTATCTGGATGATTGGGATTTCAACAGAGTCAGCTTCCTTGGCATCATTCTTGGCATGACTCTATTGGACCATTTTTGAGTTCAGCCAGTTCTCTTTGAGAGAGAGTCAGAGGGCATGTTAGGATTCTAGAGCATGTTGCTAGAGATTTGAATGAGTGTGTGCAAGTGATTAGATCCTTCCAAAAGGAGGCGATGCGGCAGAGACAAGGCCTAGAGAGGGAGAGGACTGCTGGAGCATCATTGGTTGCGAGCAAGAGAGATGCCCAGGTTGCAGATGGGTAGCTCAGAGGATGCATATTGTTTGAGCAGATATTGATGCCTTGAAAAGAGCAAGATCAAAGTACAGGTTTCATTCAATTTGCAGGCTAGACTACCCAGCTATGAGAGTGATAGGGAGATAATATGGTAGAGCACTAGAAGGGTGGTCACTGACAAGATAACCAGCTTTTGATGGCCTTTTTGACAGAGGATCTAGAGAAGGCACCTTCGGCCTTGCCCTAATGCAAGTATTGATGAGACGATGGACTGCAGAAGTTCTTAAGCTATTAGCATCTTATCAGTTAGGCTTCACTACAGCTTTTCATGAGATTATGGTGTCAGGGGGTTGCCGGAAAGACTATCTGAGGGATCTAACCATCTCATTCCCAGGGGTAGATTGAACAGATGGGAGATTTGAGGGATTGATCCATCTCATTTCCAAGTGCAGGGGGAACAGATTGGAGATTAAGCAGTGGAGGCTGATCATTTTGCTAGGAACTGCCTACAACATCCTTGCCAAGGTGAGTCTCATATTGGCCCTATTGACGCCGGATATTATTCAGCCCACTGAGACAGACATTGTGCACATCTTCATCTTTTGAGAGTCCACCACTCTTGCTCGATCCAGAAACCAAGACCTCAATTCTGCTGCTCCTTGATTTCGAGAAGGCTTATGACTGCGCGGATTAGGAGTTTTTGGATGGTACTATGCCATGGATGGGATTGTCAGATTTGTGGATCAGAGCTAGATCCGTGTTGGTGGGGCTAGAGGAGAGAGATTCAATATCCACAGATCAGTGAGACAGGGTTGCCTAGTAGGGCCTTCCTGTTTCTGTTTGTAGTAGTGGCCATGAGCTCTTTTTTGACAGATAGATCCAGTGGCATCGGAGACATCAGATTGAACATCCCGGAGCCCAATTGAGAAGTCTGCAGATGATACTACAGTTCATCTAGATGCTACAATAGTTTATTGGGCTGATTGCTTTCATTATTGTATGGTACATATGGACCATGAAGTTCAGACATGCTATGGGACTCCAGGATGTCTCCACTATAGATACTCTCTCAGGGATTTGCACAAAGATCTTCCTTAGTCAATGTGAGAGATGGGAGAGGCTGCATGGTGGCTCTGAGAGATTGGTTGTTCAAACAACCATTGAATTTATGTTACCCTTAGCTATTAGGGTTGTTTGTACTTTATATTTTACATCATTTTCTCTTAGGTGTTATTAATAGAACTTTGTCTACATTGAAAAAAAATGCCATTGTTGGTGAGAGCAACTGGAGGCAGATGCATATGTGCAAAGCTGGACTGATTTTGAAGGGCATGCATTGTGGATTCAGTTGTATAATTGGGACTTATTTGTAGTGTTTAGGGTTTGCAGTGGGGACTTTTCAGGTGTACCAGATCTGGTTGGTTGCTGATAGGTTCCATCCTGAATGATAACCAGCTGAGCAATTAGCCATTGTGAAGCTCTTCAATAATCACAAAGGAATATGGCAGGGACACAAGGCATTGGGGCCAATTGGTGTAGTTTCCATTGAGTAGATGCATTCTAGCTCCCCTGGTTGCGAGTGTCTAAGTTGCTGGTTTACTGTTTTCAGCTCATTGTGCCTGCATGCTAATGCACAATTGCCCTTCGGTTGATAGGGAAGGCTGGTTTCAGCCCACCAGGTCATCAATTGTTCAGAAATGGTGCCACATTTGTACGGAAGTATATATGTTTTGATGATTATGTTATTCCATATAATATAGTTACAAGGGAACTTAGATTCAGCAATACCATTCTGCTGTTGCTTGATGGAATTCCCATCTAAATTGTGGTTGCCTTTTTTGTTTTTGGTACTATGGTTCATCCACGTGGATATCCAGGTCTAGTGTTCTGCCTTGTTGGAGGTTGCATCCTTACTTTATACCGAATTACAAGTTCAACTTACCAGATTTCTTTTTCGGGATTTTCATTCAGTTGTCTTTTGTTTCTCTTTTTGATTCAAAAGTCTAACGGTTTCCATTTGTGTAGAGTTTTTAATTGTGGGAACTTTGGTTTATAAGGTATGAATATGTTTCTGTGGTAGGTGTGCAGATGCTTATACAGATACTATTTTGGGATATGCAAATAGCATACGTACAAGTGATGGGGGGACACATCTAGATGGAGCAAAAGCTGCTATCACTCGAACTCTGAACAATCTAGGAAGAAAGATCAAGACCATCAAGGTTTTATTTCTGTTCTGTTCTTATGCTTCTGCGCATTGTTGCACATGATTTAAGATTTCACTTTCTGTCTAAGGTAATACTGTCTAGAGAAAAGTGACCTTTTGGTGAGTGTGTGCTAGAGTAAAAAATGCAATATCTAATAGAAGTAAGTAGACTTAGTAACTATAAACTATCCAACATTAAAGCAATACATCATTGTTTTGATTCTTACTTATAGTGCATTAGTGGCTTGTTATACAAAGTTGAAATTTAAGGTCTTGAAATAGACTAGCTAGATGCTAGAAGAACCTAGGTGTCTTTTATGATGGTGGGCTCACTTTAGTTGACTGTCTTTAGTTGGCTTCAGGAGGTCAAAGAGTGAAGCATCTCCTTTATGAACTAGCCATTTCGACCTAGCTTAGGGATGGTCATGAAAAGATCTCAAGTTCTAATTGAGATATTGCATGTAGTACAAATAGATGTTGTGGGGACTTCATTGTTACAGAATCAATTCCTTGTAACATAGTTATCAAGTTTGATGGTGTCTTACTAGGTTCTATCCGATGTCAATACAATACTAATTGGAGTAGAAAATCTTGGTCATGTGTCTGATGCTATCTTTGATGCAAATTAGCTATTTGGGCCTAGCTTAGGGATGGTGATGAGAAGACCAGTAAGTTCTAATTTAGATTTCGCACATCGTACGGATTCAAGTTGTTGGGACTCCATTGTTACATAATCAGTTCCTTGAAGAGAGTTGTCAAGTTCGATGGTGTCTTAACAATGCCATTCTAATGTCAATAGAATACTAATCAGACTCCAAATCTTGGTCATATGTTTGATGCTATGTTTGATACAAAGTTGTTTGATCCAAGAGAGTGGGGAGGGGCCATTTGATAGGCCATGGAGAGTGGCCTTGTTTAGCTACACCATCAAGTTGGGGAGGCGGATTTTGATGATAGTAACATGGGATGACCATTTTCTAGATCCTTGTGTGAGTCCCATCCTAGCCCCGTACTGTCCCACTCTTGTCCTCATGTTAGAGACACCTCTCATGGTAACAAGGGATGGCAAGTCTTGGCTCCATTCCAATTCCCCGTTCTGTCCCCATCCGCATCCCTCTTGCCAAAACCCATCCCATGTTATTATGATTTAGACAAGCAGAATGAGATTACAACTAGCTTCCACTTGCCATTGGAATTCGGTACAGAGAAGTCATCTTAGATTCTTTGTTGTTAGAGTTGTGGACGAAGCTAGATGTCTGGAGGACGTGAAAATTTGAGATGCTTTAATCTTGCTGATAATATTTGATTAAGTCACTAATCAAATGTGCAAGGTTGTTTAGCACATGTGATGCATATGGCAATTATCTCATGATAATAGGCTAAGGATCTCGAGGATGTAGTGGATGTCAAAGGCAAAAGTTATGATAAGTTATGCCAGCTGGGATTTGGTGGTTGGTTGGTGCTAGTTTGGACCCTAGGACAGTTGTTTGGCCACTAAGTGTTAGTCGTGGCAATAGGGATTAGGCATTACTTAATTGATTAATGCCAATCTAAGGGTCAATAGAGGTTGGGGACCACTCTAGGTTGCAAATGGCCTGGCTAATTTAGTTATGGATGGACACATTTAATTTTGGGGCAGAGTTAGGAGGGCTGAAATTAATTTTCAAAATTATTTAATTCTGAAAATTCATTTAATGGCTAGGTAATGTTGAAAATTGGGTTTAGAAGGTTGCCACTTGGCAAAAATACCCATGCAAGTTGAGAAAACGTTTTTTAGGCCTAGTCTCGACTATTTAGATCAGTTTTCAACTAGAGGGGGAGAGAGAGAAGGCTGCTGGTCCAATTTCTGAGCAGAAAACAACATATTACAGCGGGTGACAACCATCGAGAGCTGTCAATAGGCAAGCTAGAGCAAGAGAAGGCCCATCAAGAGCTGGCGACATCATTACTTGGCTGGTGATAGTAATTCTAGTGCTCCCAAGTTGTAGGGGATTGCTTTTCTTATTGGTTGAATAGGCAATAGGTAGATTGGAGGGTTTCTCTATGTTAAATCTCTGAATTTTCTGTCTCTAGCATTCTCTAAGCTATTCTAGCCCATTCTTGGGAGGTCTCAGCTTATCTCAGCCATTTGGAGCAGATGTTAGCCAAATTTGGTTGACAGCAAAGGAAATTCTATTGTAAATCCCAAGTTTTTGTAGGAATTAGAGTTTAGCAGCCATCTCGGGACCTATGCCATGAGTAGAAGGCTTATACATTGAATTCAACACCTGAAATTTATAGAATTATCAATGGATTCAAATGCCAGCCAATCCATTGTAAATTTGAAATAGCATTTGGTGTTTTGAGGTCCAATCAAAGCAAGCTGTCGGTAAAAGTGTATTGATTGTATCTCCAGCAAGGGGCTTTTGGATCAGCTAAGGAGATTGTGAAATCTTAGCTTGTACCCAATCCATTAGTCAATAAAGTTAAAGAAATATCAAAAGGGGGCGCCAATTCTGGGGCCAACAAAGGATCTACTGTCCTTGAACTTTCAAGGAAATTATTCATTTTTAGTTTATGTTTTTCTTACTAATTGTTGTAATTAAGTAGTTTATCAAGTTTTACCACCCTATTCGAGAAGGAAGACTGGTTTCATGGTTTCATCGGTGGGATACTACTTAATCCCTTGATTTGGTGGGCCTGAGGCACCCAATTGGAAGTCAAAGCTTTGTGCTAATACTGATTTTTTGTGGTCAGTTGAGAAATTACGGCAATATGTTTTCATATAGTGAGATGGAATCAAGCAGTCATGATGTCTCTCAATATGGACACTCACATGAGAAAGAAGGAAATTCAATGTGTGATTTTGGATAGGCCTTAGACCATGGACAACAAGTTGAAAATGTTGCTCTTGGGCAAGATGTGGGGCCGTAAAGGCATAATGAGGTGGATGACCAGCAAGTGAAGACGAAGTTGATGACTTGTTCAAGAATCGGATAAGGATATCAACAAATCTCTTTGTTGAATTGGCAAAGGATGCTCAATTCACCCGATTTTTGAATACTGCAGATAAGGACAGCAATGGCAAGAAGAAGCCATCTTCTACATTTCGGGACAAGAAGCTGCACCGATGGTAATGCCAAAGCCTCTGCTTGAAGCTCTGAAAGATGCTAATGAAGCAAAATAGTTGGTACCTATGGAGCAAGGAATATAAATGCAAGGCTATCATGGAACTGCCAATCCAATGGATTTTGGATAGCTGGGCATGTATGCTATGATGGGATTGTCAAGATACTTTAGTGGTAGCACAATTTTTCATGCTATGGTTGGATAGGGACCCCATATGGGAATGTATGGCACAAAACCCTATGGTATGTAGGAGCCAATGCATGGTGTGCAAGGCCCAATGTATTTGGGTATAGCTGAAAATGTGCAAAACCCTATGTATGGCAGCATTGTTTTGATGTTTGGGCACAAAGTAGCATGTTTTGGTATTGCATGTGCAGCCCTAAATGTTTATGGGGCTTAAGGAATGAGTGCTGGTCATGCAAATGCTCCATTTGTTGTTGGTTTTGATGTAAATTCAGCATATGCACCCTTTTTGCAGCAGCTAGTGTATAACAACTTGATATCGAAAGGGGCAGCAAAAGACTATGATGAGGGTGGAAGAGCAGTGAAGTTTGAGTCCTTTAGTGGTGCACAAGATAGGTTCAAAGCTTTGATTTTCATTTAGTAATTTGATGCAGGCTATGTAGTGGGAAACTTCATCGAATCTTTAAAGATTTGAAAGGCAATGACTTTGTTGAAGGGCAATGCATTGCAATGGTGGTCTATGCTTTAGATGCAAGGTAGGGCACTGTTAACACAGTTGCAATTCAATCAAATGTTTGCATTGAATTGGTTGACAAGTGCCTTTAAGGTGGACATCATGATAGCTTGTAACAAGCTAGATGCTAAGGAATGCAAGAATTTGGAGCAATATAATAAGAAGTTTTGGGATGCACTACTGTTGGTCATTTCTTATCACCCTGTAACCTTTCATGAGCAAGTGGAAAAATATGTTTGTGGGCTGTCTAAAAGAATCATCGATTTTTGCGTTAAATCCATTGTCTCTAGCATGTATCAACTCATAGAGATTGTTACTACAGTAGATGCTTCGGTATGTGGGAAGGATTTAGGCTTCCTCGAGAGTGGAGAGAGGCCGAATAACAAGTTGTCTAGGGTTGAGAAAAGGGACATATCTGAAAATCAGCTTGAAAAGAGACCAAAACAAGAAAGAAAGGGCTCGAGAAAATTGGCATAGTATAGGAAATTGATGGCTGCTAATAAATGCTTCATTTGTGACGATGCAAGGGACTATCCCAATAGGCAGCAAGTTGGAAAATCAAAAAATCAAGGAGATCCTAAGGGAAAGAAGTCTAAAATATTAGTGGGATTAGTGCTTGATGTTATTAGGGATTAGCTCAAAGATGATGCTATTGAGTTGTATAGAGCGTGGGGCTAAATTAGTGATCAGCATGCATTGATATTTTTTGAAAATGATACATGAGTCAACTTCATCTCTATAGACATGGCAGCCCGTGTAGGTGTCATGAGTACATATATTTTTGAAACATCACTTACCATGTGGATTAATTTTTATTGACATGGTTAAGTAAATGTTGTACATGTGAGGTGTAATTGATGTTAGAGTAAATTTACGAGCCTGGGACTCGAGGAAATTACGGGATGTCAAAGGTAAAAGTTGCTATAAGTTATGTCGCATAAGTACTTGGTGGTATTTGGTGCCAGTTGTTGGCCTAGGTCATTCATTTGGCCGTAAGTGTCAATTGGTGATATTAGGGAAATGACGTTTAATGGTCATAAGTGTTAATTGCTGGAAAAACCATTTGGGAAGGATGCCACTTGTCAAAAATGTCTATGCAAGATTGAAAAACGTCTTTAGAGGTTGGAGAGAGATACTTTTAGTGTATTCAGCTTGCAAGAGAGAGAAAGGAGATGTTGCTGGTTTGATTTGTAGCTAGTGGAGGACCTTCTCAGGCAGCCAGGGGTAGGAGAAGACCAATCAATAGCAGGTGACAGCATCTACAAGCTGTTGAGACAGGGCATCAACAGTAAATGACTGATTTTTTTCAGTTCTTTGCATCTACAAGTTATTGAGACAGGGTAACAACAGCTAATGACAGATTTTCTTCAGCTCTTCGCGAAGAAAGTCTTAATTTTCTCTCTCCTCAATTTTCTCTCTCATCTCTTGGCCTTTCTACATTAAGATTACAGCATTAAGATTACAAGAGGCTGAGAAATTTCAGATTTCTCTGTTGTAAACCCTAATTTGTAGCAAAAATTAGGGTTAGTAGTAGCCTTAGAAAGCATGCAAGAAATTGGAAGCTCCAAGACTTGGATTCAACAGGGCTGAAGCTGTTTTTAGCTTATTTAAGTGGAGGGACCAGCAAATCATTGAATTTGGGGTATTTTCCATCTCAATCAAGGTGGATGAAGGCCAATTGATGTAAAGTGGAAAAGAGAAATTGTCCCTCTTGTATTTGCAATTGCTATTTCTGAAATAAGGAAAAATTACTTTTCAGCATACTTGGCTTTTACTAAGGATAAGGATGATAGTAAGAATATTGGCAATACATCTAAGTTACAGAAGGATTACATGCCATTTTGAAAAATATATTTTGATTGCTTCTTTTAATCACTTCTAGAGCAGTGACTTCTTGAAAGACTTGAAGATCATGGCATAGATCTTATTTGTGGTAGTAGCCCATCTAATAAGCCGCCCTATAGAGTCATTGCAGTCCAACAAGAGAGAATGAGTCAGGTAAATGAGATATAAGAAAAATGATTATTTTAGCCCAGGTCATCTTTTTTTTATTCTCTAGTGCTTTTGGTGAAGAAAAATGATTGTTCATGACATATGTGCATTGACTATCGTACTTTGAACAAAATCACAATAAAGAATCAGTTTCCAATCCCTCGGATCGGTGATGTTATGGATAGATTATAGGAGGCAGCCATATTCAAGCGTATAGATTTGAAAAGTGGGTACCATTAGATACGCATTATACTTAGACTAGAGGATGTGTTTAAGAAAGCTTTTAGGATATCTTTTGGGTTGTATGAGGTTATTGTCATGTCTTTTGGACTTATGAATGCTACTGTCACTTTTAATTGGATAATGGATTGCATGTTCAGGTCACATAGAGTATGACAAAAAATAAAATTTGAACATTGTGTTCAATGAGCTGCATAAGCATAGCCTGGTTGTTAATGACAAAAAAAGTGAATTATTTTTATATGAGATCCACACATTATATCATGGGCCCTACAAAGGTTGAGGCAATATGCTCATGGCTATGTTTGAGAATGTTCATGAGATCCACAGCTTCTTGGGTTTGTGCTCTTATTTTAGGAAGTATATATGCGAGTTTATTGAAATTGCATCTTTGTTGCATACTTTGTAAAAGAAAATTGTGTCCTTTAGATGAACAATAGTGAAAATTTCAGTATTTGAAAAGCTAAAGAAAAATGCAACTTCAAATCATGTGTTTGTGTCGCCCGATGTAAGAAAGTCATTTGTGGTTCATTGTGATGCATGTGGTAATAGCATTGGTACTATTCTTATGCAGTATGGTTGAGTTGTGGCTTATGAGGGTCGAATTGTCCACGGTACAGAGAAAAAGTCGCAGGTCTATGAAAAAGAGCTCTTGGCTGTAATTCATCCATTATCTATGTGGCACCACTATTTGTTGGGGACTGATGTTTTAGTGCAAATAGACCATCAAACTTTTAGATATTTTTTGACGCATACAAAGTTGTCAAAGAAGTATATAAGATGGGGCAAATTTTCTTTGTATATTTCATTTTCAGATTGTAGATATTGATGGTAAAAAGAATGTTGTGGTTGATGCATGGTCACGTAAGCCACAATTCTAGGCATTAGCACAGTTTATTTTATTTGATGCCATGAAAGAGCAATATGTTGCTAATTTGGACTTTGCTAATGTTTATGATTAGCTTTGCAATGGCGAGAGGCATGAGCACTTTGTGCTTAGAGATGAATTTTTGATGATGCATGGATAATTGTGTTGTCACAAAGCAGTTGAGACCTAGAGTGATTATTGAATGTCATGCTTCTTTGTATGGAGGACATAAAGGTATTGATGCCGCAGTTAAGGTAGTGGAATATTTTTCTTCTTGGATAGCTTTGAGGCATGATATAGAGCAGTTTGTTAGGACATGCACGTAGTTAGAAGGTGAAGTATGATAGGCAAAAGATACCGGGCTTGTTGCTTCCTTTGTCTATTCCAGATAGGCCTTGGTAGAGCATTGCAATGAATTTTATTTTTGAGCTTTCTAGGACATTGATAAGGAATGATGGGATATGGACTATCATTTGGAGGTTTAGTAAATAGGTCCATGGAGGTTTAGCAAATAGGTCCATTTCATTCCAGTGAGGAAGAAACTAAGGCTAATCATATGGCATAATTATATTTGCAACACATCTTTAAGTATCATGCTATGCCAGAGCAAATTGTCAGTGATTGAGACTCTTGGATGACCAATTTATTTTGGAAGGGGTTTGAGAATATAGGTACCACACTGAAATTCTCATAATCTTTTTATTCACAAACATATGGTCAATCCAAAGAGGCTAATTCCACAATATTGGATCTTTTGAGGTGCTATGTTTTAGACCACAAGACACAGTGAGAGCACTATTTGCCATTAGTTGAGTTTGCATGTAATAATACAATGCATAGTTCTACTGGCAAAGCTCCATTTGAGGTGGTTGAGAGTGGCAGGAAGGTACGACCTATCTTGTAGACTAAGGATAAGATCTTTGAGGTTGATCGTTATGTGGAAAACTTGGATACAGCTTATGCAAAGATAAAGTATGTAGTTCAGAGATCACAGGAAAAGCAAAAGAAGGTAGCAAATCGCCATAGACGTGCTTAGTAGTTTCTAGAGAGCAATTATGTATTGCTGCGTTTTGAAAATGCAAGGTTGAAAATATGAAAGGAAGAGAGCGATTGTTTCCAAAGCTAAATATGAGATACTATGGGCCCTCCAAGTGTTGGAAAAGATTAGCGATGTGGCATATTGAATAAAATTGCCTCCACATTGGCAAATACACAATGCCTTTCATGTTAGTTTGTTGAGGTCTTTTTATGGTGATGTATCAGAGGATATGTCTGTTGAAATTCAGTGTGAGGCTGAGGAGCTAGATGAGAGTTTGGTACTTGAGGAGATATTGGCACATAAGCAAAGAAATGTTAGAGCTAAAGTTTCTAGAAGATATTTGGCAAAGTTTTAGAATTATTCACCAATGGATGCAAAATGGATGGAAGAGGATGGCTTGGGTGACCATCCTCAATTGTTGTAGCTTTACCTAGATACCTTTTAGGTAGAGTTGACTTCAATTCGGGCTCAGTTAGGTTCAGTAGAGGTGGGGTCTAGAGTATTGCTTGATGCTTACGGGGGCGGTAGCACTTCCATTTCTTCAATTGTGGGCAACTCTCGCATGCAATAGATCTCAAGTGTATTTAGCATGCATCCAAGGTATTGTGTTAATAGTATGTTTGCCATGAGGTCACTATTCATTGTATTAGTCATTGTGAGATATATGCAGATGAGTATGGTTGTTATCGTAGCTCGGAGACTATACTTTTGCATCAATTTGGGATTAGTTCGTGATAAGTTGCGCACAAGCTTTTGCCTCAGTTTTGAGATCAAATTTTGATCAATTTTGATCAATTTTTACTCGAAGTGGATGTAAGGCAGAAGTTGTGATTAGTGATGCCAATAGGGTTTTGGTGGTGAGTTGGTATCAATTTTTACCCTCAAACAGTTGTTTGGCTAATAAGCATCAGTGATGACATTAGGGACTAGCATTAATTAATTAATCAATCCCGGTCGAAGGGTCAATAGAGATTGGGAACCACTTCATGTTGCAAATGGCTTAGCCAATTTAATTATGGATGGGCACATTTAATTTTGGGAAGGGTAAGAAGGATTGGAATTAATTTTTAGGATTATTTAATTTTGAAAATGATTTAAATGGCTAGATAATGCTCAGAAATGCGTCTAGAAGGTTGCCACTTGGCAAAAGTCTGTATGTAAATCGAGAAAACCTTTTTAGACGCTGATTCTTAGCCATTTAGTGAGTTTGTAGCTTGGAAGAGAGAGAGAGAGAGAGAGAGAGAGAGAGAGAGAGAGAGAGAGAGAGAGAGAGAGCGGAAGTTGTTGGTCCATTTTTTGATGAAAGAATAACAATTTGTTGGAGAAGACAGTCATCTGGGGAACCTTAGTAGGTAGAGGGCAGCAAGGAGACAGCCTTCAAGGGTTGGCAACAGCATTGTCAATCAAGTGACAATATTTTGGAGGTGCGTGATAGTAGGTGATTGCATTAAATGCAGATCTGGGCAAGCAGCAGGCAGATTTCAGGGTTTTCTTGTGAAGAAAATCAGATTTCTCTCTCGTCTTGGCTTTCTTTTACCTTCTTCAACCCATTTTCAAGAGATCTCAACATCTCTCAATCATTTTGAGTAGATCTCAGTCAAATTTGGTGGAGAGTAGAGGTATCTCCATTGTAAAGCCTAAATTTTTATAGAAATTATTGGTTAGTATCCACCTTCCAACCCATGCCAACAAGTGAATGTATCATACATTAAAATGAGCATCTGAAATTCGTGGAATTGACAAGGATTTCAAATGCTAGGCCATTCATTGTGAATTGTGGCAACATTTGGCCAATTGGTGGTTCCATTTGGGCAAGTCTTGGATGAAAATTAAGGGGCAATGGGTCCAAATTGCTTGCTCATTCTTTGTACAATAAGAGGCTTTTTGATCAACAAAGGAGATTGTGAAATCTTAACTTGTACTCAATCGATCGGCAATGTGTACTCAAAAATATCAAAAAGGGCACCAATTTTGGGGCCAACTGGGTGTCTATTGTCCAAGATTAATAAGGTAATGTATGCATTTTAGTTTATATTTATTTGTTAACAGCTATAATGAAGTGCTTGGTGAGGTTTTACCTTCTCCAAGAAGGAAGGTTCGTTTCAATGGTAACCTCATCAGTGAGGATGAGTGTCTTATCATTCGATACCGAGGAGTCATCTTCAGACTCTCTTGATGAGTACTCAAATGGTTTTGATGATGATGATAATAATCCCTCATTGTAGTCTATAGATTCATAGGTCTATCATCTTCTTTATTTCTGTATCTACTATCATTGTATCCACATGTCACTATGCTCCATTATTTATGTATGTACTAGTCTTTAGACTCTAGTTGTGTTGCATGTTGTGTGCAACGCATGTGATCGCAAGGTTATCCTCATTCATTCATGTTATTTTGTAATGAAGTGGCTATTTGCACTTTAAACATGTGTTCTATCATTTAATGATTTAGGGTTTTTTTAAAAAAGAAATTATTATTTTTCGTACTAATATCATACCGTCCCTATTAAAATAATAAGGTACCATTTAGTACTGTATTTAATCGTACCTTGCTATATCATACATTTCATACTTGACAACTATGAGACAAAAGTGTGATAAGTTATACAAGTTGGGTTTTGGTGGTCAATTGATATCTATTTGGACCCTAGGATAGTTTTTTGACCACTAAGTATCAGTGGCGACACTCGGGACTAGGTATCAATTAAATAATTAATGCACAAAAATACCCATGCAAATTGAGAAAACGTTTTTTGGGCCTAGTCTCAAGCCATTTAGATAAATTTTCAGCTAGAGGAGGGGAGAGAGAAGGTTGCTGGTCCATGCTATGAGCAGAAACAATAGATTACATTAGGTAACAGCCATTTGGAGCCATCGACAGGCAGGCGACAGCAAGAGAAGGCCCCTTTAGGTGCTGGTGACATCATCAACAAGTTTGCGAGAACAATTCTCATGCTCCCAGGTTATAGGCAATTGCTTTTCTTGCTGGTTAAATAGACAACAGGCAGATTGGAGGTTTGAGGTAATGGATGAGGCAGTAGGCAGATTGGAGGGTGGTGGCAGCACGTGAAATTTGTTACCAGCCTCTGATGGGCCTTCTCTTGCTGTGGCCAGCCAGCTGATGATGTTGCCAGCCCTTGATGGGCCAGATTGGAGGGTGGAACCAATGGTTGAGGCATCAGGCAGAGTGGAGGATGGAGGTGACAACAATGGTGACATCACTTGAAATTTGTAGAATTATTAGGGAATTTAGATATCACCCGTTTGATTGTGGATTTGGGGTAGCACTTGTTCTTTTGGGGTCCAATTAAAGCAAGTCTTGGGTAAAATTCAAGGGGCAATTGGCCCATTTTTGTCCTATTGCATCACAGTAAGGGGTTTTGGACCAGCCAAGGAGATTGGGGAATCTCAACTTGCATCCAATCCATTTGTCAATAAAGTTAAAAAAATGCTGAAAGGGACATCATTTTTGGGGCCGAGAGAGTATCTACAGTTGTTGAGCTTAGAGAGCGAGGGGATCGAGACACGTAATGGCTGTTAGCAGCAGAGAGAGTGAGAGAGTAGCGAGTGAGTACGATTTTTTGGGTACAATGACGAGTGTACCACTTTAGGTTTTTAGATAGATATATATATGAAAGTACAAGTTCTAAGGGTGTGTTCACACCCGAGCACATTTAAAAGGCACGAGGGTCTTTATTCCCAACAACCTTCCACCTAAAGGCAATGTGCCTTAAGAGGAGAAAAGAATCAGCTACATCTAGGTATGTAGAAAGCTGAAATACATATATCTATCCAACTCCCATCATCTGTCGGGAATGAGCAAACCGCTCTGTTGGAAGACCCTTCGTGAGAAGGTTTGTAGGATTATCATCTGTATGCACTTAGACAAGCTCAATGCTCTTGCTGTCAAGTACATCTCTAATGAAGTGGTACTTCACCTGTATGTGCTTCGTCTTTGCATGAAAGACGAGATTTCATGCTAGCTTGATAGCACTTTGGCTGTCACAATGGAGAACAGGTAACTGTGTAATGCCAAGCTTTGCCACCAGATGTGAAAGCCATAAAGCCTCCTTGCATGCCTTAGTGGCAGCCACATACTCTGCCTCCGTAGTAAACAATGCAACACACTTTTGTAGCTTGGAGATCCAAGAGACTGCTTCTCTTATGAAGGTAAACACATACTTAGAAGTGGACTTTATGCAATCCGCATGACAATCATAGTCTGCATCCGTAAAGCCAACGATAGATGCCTTTTACTTTCCAAAGCAGATGCACAACTTCTTTGTGCCTTTAAGGTATCTCATAATACCTTTCACTGCTTCCCAATGTTTTTTAACAGGGTTTGCCATGTATCTGCTAACCACTCCCACTGCAAAGGCAATGTCAGGATGTGTAGCAACCATAGCATACATTAAACTGCCAACAACTGAAGCATATGGTATCTTGGCCATTTCAGCGTTCTCATCATCAGATGTAGGGCTGCCCTCTGCATTGAGTTTTAGATATGGAGGCAATGGAACCCCAATTGTTTTCTCCCTCTCCATATTGAAATGTAAGATGTAGGGTTGTCCGCTGCAACATATACTTTGAACATGTAAAGTTTCCTTATTACTGTGGTGTCGGTAAGAAGTCCAATGCTCTTGACTTAGTATATTCTGATGTGTGTAGTATGCTTATTAATTCACATGGGGGTGTACGGTACTTTGTCACTTTTATTGATGATTTCAATAGAAAGTCACTGGTATATGTTTTAAAGAGCAAAAAGGAAGTGTTGGACGCTTTTCAAAAGGTTTCATGCTTTTGTAACCACATAGAAAGAGCTTAAGTTAAAAGCTATAAGAACGGATAATGGGGGTGAGTATGTTTCAAATGAATTCAAAAAATTGTGTGAGATGCATGGCATTAAGAGGGAGTTGGCAACTCCTTACAATCTTGCATCAAATAGCATGACTGAAATATATAATTGGACACTTTGTGAGAGAGTTAGATGCATGTTATCTACAACTAATCTCCCGCAGCAGTTCTGGGGAGGCACTTAAAACTGCAGTTCATTTGTGCAATCGCTCTCCCAATCCTACATTGGAAAATGGCATTCTTGAAGAGGTTTGATCTAGTAAACTTGCTTCATATGACCATTTGCGTGACTTTGGTTGTGATGCCTTTGTGCATATTCATGTAAATCAGAGGACTTAACTAGACATGAAATCCATCAAGGCCATCTTCATGGGATATGGAGATGAAGGAGAGATGGGATATAGAGTTAGGTTTCCTCAGGAAAGGAAGATAGTACGTAGCTGAGACATAGTATTTAATAAGGCAATGCTACTGAAAAATGGTACACATGGTGACCTTGACAAAAAGAAGGTTAAATTTCAGCATGAACAACCAGCCATTCAGCAACCATTAGCTGAACATTCTGTTCCTTTTGATGTTGAAAATGAGCAGCGACCTATTGTGCTACAGCCAAAAGATAATGGATAGCAAATTGATGCACATGATGGAATAGGATAGGAGAAAACTATGCTGAAAACAGGTTATAACAGCAAGAAAATGCTGAAAATCAACCACCAAGTGATGGTTTGCACATACCTGAGGACGTAGGTCCATTACCTATCAATACAGATCATTGGGTAAGAAGGTCTACACGTGTCAAATGATAGCCACAGAGGTTGCAGCCATCTTTGGATTGCATTTTATTGACTGGTGAAGGTGAGCCTCTGACGTTTAGAGAGGCATAGTCATGTGAAAACAAGAGAGAGTGGGAGCTTGCTATGCAGGAAGACATGAAGTCTGTGTATGGGAATAAGACATGGGAGCTTGTACCTTTGCCCAAGGATAGGAAAGCTGTTCCTAATAAATGGGTTTATAAGGTGAAATGTATTGACGGGAAGCTTGAATGCAAGGCACGTTTGGTTGCTAAGGGCTATACATAGAAGGAAAGTATAGACTTTGAGGAGGTTTTCTCATTGGTGGTGAGAAGATGACTATGCTCTGTGTTTTGTTGGCTCTCACTGCATCCTTGGATTTAGAGTTGGGTTAGACGAATGTGAAGACTGCTTTGAAGAGCTATACATGAAACGGCTTGAAGGTTTTGTTATTGTAGGGAAAGAGCATTTAGTTTGTAAGTTGAAACACAACTTGTATGGGCTAAAGCAAGCCCCCAGACAGTGGTATAAAAAGTTTGATACTTTTATGCTCAGCCATGGATTCAAACGCAGTCATGCAGATCACTACTTATTCACTAAAAGGGTTGATGATGAAAGCCTTATTGTACCGGTTTTATATGTGGATGACATGCTAATTGCAGGAAAGCATATGAGTATATTACATACTCTTAAAAGGCAGCTGAGTTCAATCTTTTTAATGAAAGATTTGGGAGGAGCTGAACATGTTTTGAGCATGCACATTAAAAGAGATAGAGGGCAGCACTTGTTGTTTCTCTTGCAAGACAAGTACATCAGCAAAGTACTTGATAGATTTAATATGGTTGATGCTAAGCCTCTTGGTGTGCCTTTACCGCCACATACAAAGCATAGTAAAGTTGATTGCCCAAAAGATGATGCAGTTGCTATTGCTATGAGGGGCATACCTTATGCATTAGCTTGTGGTTCTTTGATCTATGCCATGGTTGCAACTCGTCGAAACATTGCTCATGTAGTGGGAGTTGTTAGTAGATTCGTGTCTAACCCTGATAAACTACATTGGGAAGTAGTGAAATATATCTTTAGATACTTAAAAGGTACACAAGACAAGTGTATATGCTATGGAAAGGTACACTAGAGTTGCAAGGATTTTTTGATTTAGACATGGCAGGAGATCTTGACACTAGAAAATCTACTAGTGGGTATGTCTTTACTTCGGCCAGTGGGGCTATTTCTTGGTGTTCAAGGTTGCAGAAAATTGTAGCACTGAGTACTAGAGAAGCTGAATATATTTCAGCCTCAGAAGCTTCTAAGGAAGCTATTTGGCTTGGCTGTTTGGTCAAGGATTTTGGTATTTCTTCACATACTCGAGTGCTTGGTTGTGATAGCTAGAATGCAGTATGTCTGGCTAAGAATGCCATGTTTCATGCACGTACCAAAGACATAGATGTTCGGTATCACTTCAATTGAGAGGTCTTGGATGATGGCCTTGTCACACTGACTAGGGTCAAGACCCAAGTTCTCAGTAAAAGTCTTGCAAAGGCTCAGCATGAACATTGCGTTCGACTAGTGGGAGTGAATAGTTTAAAGGTACCACTTGAGGCCTTTAAGTGGGAGGTCATTGGGTGTAAATCCCCTTTGGGTGTAAACTCCCGTTAATCCCGTGTGTATAAACTTACAGGTGTAAACACACCCTTTTCTAATACCTTAACATATAAATACATTTTAATTTTTGTGTACTGTGCAACACACTTATACACTCACATCCGATTCCCTCATTGTTAGCTCTCATTTCTATATCTACTCATTCTTGTCTCAGACTCCATAGCACTCTCGTGCAACATAATTCCCAAGTAAATATATCTTTGAACCACCCACTATCTCCTCTCCGTATGTGAAAATCGGTGCTGATCGTCGAATCCATTGAGAGGAAGTGTTTAACACCGTAACCTTGGCTTTCCATAGGTTTACTGTGAGATCTGTGTCTTGATAGAAGGCTTGTAGTGCATCTAGGTGGCATTGCAATCCCTCTAGTGTGCTAGAGATGAGAACTATATCATTGGCATATAGTAGTGCGGGTATCAATGCCCCCAAGGTTAGTTCTTTCCCCATGTCCATTAGTGTAGTTTGATATGTCATCAATATCGAGGCCGAATAGAGTAGGTGAGTGTGAGTATCCGTGTTTCACCCCAATGGCGTTGGTGATCTCCTTTGGTAGCCCTCCTGGTGCTCGTAAACGCCTTGTAACAGATACGCACAGTGCTAATATCCCCCATCTCATCCCCATCGAGACCTCTAGCCCATGTACTCTTTACATGAGCCTAGCACACGGTACTATGTCAAAGGCCTTATGGAAATCCACAAAGCAGCAGTATATCCACACCCCTATGCCGTGCTCTCCTCAATGATGGCTTGAAGTGTGAGGATATGATCAAGAGTGGATTAGCCCCTCCTAAACCTTGCTTGTCCACATGCCCAATGTTGGTGCTTCTCTGCCCATTTTCTCAGCTCATACTCTAGTATCAATCCATAAATCTTACTTGCACGTGGCCAACCATGATTGTCCTATAGTTCGTAGGAACCATGGGGGTACTACAGTATTAGTTGACCAACTAGCAAGGAAGCCTCCACATAGGGCTGTGTTGAATAGATGGGCTAGAAATGGTGCTAGGATGTCTTTGGCATGTGATAGGTGCTCTACTACTAGTCCATCATGTTCCTTCTCCAGGCTGTTGTGGAGTCTATCAATGACATTGTGAACCATTGTTGTGCTGAAGAAGGTAGATGATGTGGCCTTGTCTTCTGGTCGTCGGGGCAACGTGGGCTGTCCATGTACCTGGTATGATGAGGCAGCATATGCATGCCACGAGTTTCGGGAGGTGACTGGTGTATTGGGTCAGAGCACCTAGAGTGCTTTCCATGCCTCCTTGCTATCCTGTCCCAAGAATAGCTGATAAAACTCGTGCTCCAATCTAGATAGAAATGCCCTCTTCTTCTGCCACACTAGGTGGTGAAAGATTGAGCGTTCAGTTGTGTGTGTGTGTAGAGAGAGAGAGAGAGAGAGAGAGAGAGAGAGAGAGAGAGAGGAGGGTTTTCGTAATTAATACAATTACCTATTGCAAAAAAAAGAGATGATGATGGCTTGTGGATTGGAAGTTGGAAAGACCAAGTGGAAAGGGGGAGAAAAACAATGGCTGAAGTGGTTATTTTTGACAGCCAACAGTCACTTTTGACCTGTGCAAAAGTCAGATAGGGAACCCATTGGACGAGCATGGCTAGCATTGGACAATTGGATGGGATGGGGTCAGGATAAACTATGCCATCCATTGGACATGGCAACCCTGTCTTTGAATTGGGAATGTCTGATGTTTCAAACTTGTAAAAGAAAATACATTCTCCCCGTGCTTATGTATGGTCCCAAAGTTCAAATACACTAATGCCATGTTGACCTACAAAAGGTCAACTCAATTTCATGTATTTCATGACTTGTTGCAGCATGCTCATCAATTTCTTGTCATCCAGCAACATGCCATTCTTGTTAAAGGTGACTAGACAGTTGTCATACCAAATAGCGTGTGCAAAGACGACCTTCCACATCATGCATCATAATGCATCTATATCATTTTAGCTTGCGAACATCCATTATTGTGCACGAATGTAGAGCTACAGTCTAATGAGATGCCAAGTAAAATTACAAGTTTTGGAATGTGGAGCCTAACACACACACACACACACACACACACACACACAAGGACCAACAGTAGCTGAGTGGTCTTACCAATGGTAAACATAGTGCTTTTCAATTGTTTGCAGTTTTTGCGCAACTTCAAAAGATGTCTGCACTTTTGTTCAGGTTTTCAACTGGTGTGTTTTAGGAGCTTAAAGGGGAGACACGTTTCAGTAGCCATGGAAATGAGTCTGGAGTGCCACTATTATAACTGCACGATTTAATTTAATTTTTAGAATCAATGAGACAGTTAGTGAAATAGTATTATCTAGGGAGTTTTAAGTTTTCAATGATATTGTCATCTTAATGATTTGCTGAAGACCGTAGTTATTTTTCTGAAATATGGGTGATTATGATGTTTATACTTGGCCATGCTCCACATTCAACATAAATCTGTGTTTATTTACTGGAGAGCTAATGTGGTCTTATTGGTACGGTTGCTTGTTATGTTCATACTTGGCTATGCTCCACAATTAACGTAAATGTGTATACAGGAGAAGGATGAAAATCTCAGTGGTGAACATGCTCGAGAAGGTTTAACTTGCATTGTTTCTGTCAAGGTTCCAAATCCAGAGTTTGAGGGACAAACAAAGGTGATGCTGTAGGTGCAGCTTACATGTGTGTGTCAAATTTTTGAACTCCTGGAATTTTACTCAAATCAGACTTGATTAATCTTTTTGCATGCGTTTGAGTGCTATTTTCATCTGCTGAAGAATCAGACTTGGATGCATCTCTTTATGTAATGGCCCCTTACTCAGTAAGAAGGAATCTTGTAAGTGCTGGAAACCTTATGCATACAGTCAGCAGCAGCCAAGGAATAACAAATGATTTGTGGAGGTGTGTACTCTTCTGTTATTACCACTGATGTGGAACTGAAAGTGCAGCACAGCCTGGAAAGATGAGCTTGACGTGAGCTGAAAACTTTAGATTGAAATGTGCTGAGCTACAAGAGAAGAATTCAGAAGCATCAAGCACTCAAGAATGCTGCTTTATGTGATGGCCATTAAATACCACTATTTTGGGAGTTAAAACCATGTCAGCATCACAGAAAACTATCTTGGTGGCCCATGAAACCAGTTTTTATGTTATTGTGGAAATCTCCAAAACATTTTTACTTGGAACTGTTTGACAGTCAACAAAAGGACTGTTTTTGGCTAGTTTTTACTCTTATCTATGAGCTTATATTTCATTGCATTACTGTTACGTCATCGTGTTAACTGGTTTATGCTCATGCAGACAAGGTTGGGTAACCCAGAAGTAAGAAAGGTGGTTGAGCAGACAGTGCAAGAGAATCTTACAGAATACCTTGAATGCCATCCTGGGGAGCTAGAAGCAATCTTATCGAAGGCTATGCAGGCCTTAAGGGTAATTATACCAATGTGCAGAGCTCAGTCATTTACATGCAGTTTTAGTGAATTTTGTTAATAATAGGTCTCTTGCTACATACTTTCCTAAAAGTAATGTAACTTCCTAAATTTCTTTTATGTTTTCACAATCAGCTTCTCTCAAGAACTGAAGTCATGTTCTTCGTAATGTTTCTAGATAATTGTACGCTTTACAAGTATGAACCTCGACTGACTATGAAATATTGGAGTGATTTCACTGCCATTGTAAAGCATCTTGTACCTGATCATGGGTTACCTGGGCTAAAGATCCGGTGATCATTTCTGAGCTGGCATATGATTTCTTCTAGCAGTTGGATGGACTGAAGTGAATTATATAGAGCCATCTCCTATATTTATGATGTTAAGTCCACAGCAGACTTGAGGATTGGATGATCATCCTACACTTGGTTGTGGATACCTTGGCTAGGAGATGCCTTGATTGATTTATAGCCAGGACAAGTCACATCCACAAAGAACCATTACCTCCTTTTCACTATTACAATAGGAATAGGATCTACCAGCCAACATCTCGGTTGCTTTGAGGCAGCAAAAAGAGGTTATTGTGCCCGGCTTCCAAGGTGAGGTATAGATCCACAAAATCCAAAGTCGTGTAGCTGTTTTTGATACACATTTCTATGGGTATGGGGCTCCGTAATCAGTTTTCAATATTATTTAAAGCTCAATATTAGAGGTTAAAGGCTACTTGGTATCTGGGAAGATGCGGCAAGCATCACTACTTTTTCAACCACTAGTCCTAATATTGTAGATCATGAAAAAAGGAATGGTAATATGTATGACACCTACCAGCACCCTCCTTGATCTGCATGCACTTTGAAATTTCTAATTGTTACATTTATTGCTCTGCCTGCAGGAGTCTGCATAATTTTTGAGGGCATTCACGCATGTTCTATTCATGATGGTTTCCTGTGAAGTTGGGATGTGGATAAATTTCCCCTTAAAGATGCATTTGTGTACATTCACAGGCAGCCGTTGCAGCCAAAAAGGCTAGAGAGCTCGTGCGTAGAAAAAGCATTCTCAAAACTTCAACCCTTCCAGGAAAACTGGCTGATTGTACCTGCACTAATCCAAGGGATGCAGGTATAACACCAGTTAATTTGATGACGGGCCATTGTAAATTCATCAGTAATCTCAGAGTTTTCATTGCCAGAGATCTTTATTGTGGAGGGAGACTCAGCTGGAGGGAGTGCAAAGCAGGGAAGGGATCGCTACTTTCAGGTTGGAATAAATGTTTTAAAGAAATACCCTGTGAATTTGCAGATTTCACAATAACGTTCATGCTAAGGGTCATTTGTACTGTTGGATGCGGTCAATCTATCCAACTGGCATAAGGTTAGTCCATTTGCAGAATGGTGATAGTGTTGCTCTGAGATAGTTGGGCTTACTGTGTTTTCAGGCTATCCTTCCACTGAGGGGAAAAATTTTGAATTCTGAACGAAAAGATGAAGCCTCCCTTTACAAAAACACAGAAATTCAAAGTCTTATTACAGGCTTGGGGCTTGGGATGAAGGTGATCTTAGGAGTTGAATTGATGTATTATTTAGCATGACATATCACACTTCCACAATCTGATGCTTTTTTGTTCCTTGGGTAAGGGTGAGGATTTCAAGAAGGATGTACTCCGCTATCACAAGATTATCATACTGACTGATGCAGATGTTGACGGTGCCCACATTCGCACTTTGTTGTTGACATTCTTCTTTAGATATCAGGTGCGTCCATTCTGAGTTCTCATTACTAATGTAGGAAATTTAGAAACTTGGGAGTGCGAAGCTATCGTTGAATGCTCAAGCTCCACAACAAGAGCAGTGGATGTTTGCCAAATTCATTTCTCCCACTTGCTTATGTGGAAAGTGTGGTGGCTGAAGAAGATTATGGCATGCATCATATGTACTTAATTGACCTTAATATCTGATTCTTTGTGTAGAGAGCCCTCTTTGAAGAAGGTTGTATATATGTTGGTGTGCCACCACTATACAAGGTACTAAATAGATGTCTATACATTCCTTCTTTAAGATTTTTTCCAGTTTTACCATGTTTACAGAATAAGCATGCTAATGCAGGTAGAAAGAGGGAAGCATGTACATTACTGCTACAATGACAATGATCTAGAGAGACTGAAGAAGAGCTTTCCTTCAAATGCCTCCTTTCATATTCAACGGTTCAAAGGTTAGGAAAGTTTGACTCATAACAACAGCTTAGTCCTTGTGTTTCACTCATAACAGCAGCTTAGTCCCTGTTCATAGCAGCAGCTCATCACTTTCTCTACAACCAGGTTTGGGAGAAATGATGCCTTTGCAGCTCTGGGAAACAACAATGGATCCAGCAAGAAGGCTACTAAAACAGCTGACCATTGAGGATGCTGCAGAGGCTAATTTTACCTTCTCCACACTGATGGGTGATAAGGTACCAAAAACATGAGCTTTTCTACTTCTATGCTTTTGGTTAAGGAAGATGATTCAGAAACTAACACCCTTCAAAACAGGTCGAGCCGCGCAAGGAGCTTATATTGAACTTTGCATCGGAAGTCAGTCTGCAGAATTTGGATCTATGACGGGAGTTTTGATTTCAACACATCAACCAGGGTTCATGCAGGTTGCAACGCATGAAAGAGTCCTGTGGGTGGTTTTCTTGAGAATCTATATTTTAAAACAGCAACTCAGATATCCTTCAAACCAGGGTCCATAGAAGGTTCTTTGGTTTGATTCTTAGGCGTTGATGCCAATTTTTTGTTGTAATATATATAGTCATAGAAAGGGGGTATTTATTCATTTTAGGTAGTGGAACAAGGTGCGATACCTCCCCAGTATATATTGCCAGTTATACCATTCTTCACGTTTGGTGTATATTGAAAGCCTCGTCAGAAGAAGTGGGCCACACATCAGGAAGGGTACCTTTAGGATACATCATACGCCCATGCACCATGTTTCTGTAAAGACATCCCTTGTTTCGGCTAGCTTGCATGTGCTTCTTTGTGTTGGGTGGGTGGGTGAAATGAGGCAGTATTCGGAAGAAACATGGGTTCTACTCATCTTTCTTCCTAGAGGCGGCTCAACTCTCAAAAGAGCCTCCCAAAAATACATACATAGTTTTAGTTGCAATTTCTCAAAGACAGAAAATATCAATTCAAAGTTTTTCCTCACTAAAAATTGTAGTCCTTCGCTTGCAGGAATTTTCAAAGTCAAGTAAGGTACTTGCATATGACATCATCCTTGTTATGTGATTGGTTCAATCTTGTATGTTTTGATTGAGGCACAAAGAAACCAACCTTCAGAGATCCCCAAACCTTTGCTCCAATTATTTTTATTGAAAACCTTAGATGCCGTATGTACAGAGTACCAAGCTCCATGCCTATTTTCACAGGTCTATACTTTCTTCCTCTAATTCTTCTTCCTCTCTCTTAAATTAAGTGGTGTGCATACGATTGCCTGCTGAAACCAGAAACTGCGTTATTAAACCTTAGAGGAAAAGTTAGGCGAGAAAGAGTTGAGATTTTACATGTTCCATTTTGCTTGGTGTGTAGAGAGAGAAAGAAAGAAAGAAAGTTATATTAACGTCTACAACAGGCCAAGTTGGCCTATGAGACCAAAATGTTGCATACAAAATGTTTGGGAGATTTTAAAAGTCCCAGTGAAGCTAACATTTATGCTATGCTGAACTAAATTGAGTAGGTACAAAATGATATCTAGACTAGATACAACCTAGAGGTACTGCCAGTGCGGTGTGGAACTCCTCCTGGAGTATTCATCCTAGGATGTCCCTCATGGGTCGGTCTAACATGGAGAGACTAAAGCGGCGGGGCAGGGCCCTCCGATGACGCCGTAGTATCCCTTGTATCTTCGACATGTGTCTTCTGCGGGGACGGGGGCCGGCGAGGTGTGGGCGCCGGGCTTTGCCTCTCGCTGTGGTTATTTCTAAGGTGGTCCCCCGGGGTTGGGAGGTTGGTTGGGTTGGTGGGGGCTCGGTGGTGGGGAGGGTAGCTGGTATTTGGTAGAATTCATTGAGTGTGCGTTGGTTGGTGGCTCCTTGTCTTTGCTCCGTGGTTCGTAGGAGGTGGTCTCTGTGGCGTCGTATTTCCAGTAGAAAGAGCCCCAGGCATCTCTGGTCTTTGAATTCCATCACCTTGGAGAGTGGTCCAAATCCTTTGCTGAATAGGCAGTGGAAGCGTCCCCGGATTTCGTAGTACACTGGGTATCTACAGATACAGTGTTCCTCTGTCTCTGGCTCGAGATGGCAGAGCTGACAGATTCGGTCTTCTAGGGGGAGGGGGTTGGCCCCATATCTGCCCGTTTCGACCCATAGTTAGTGTGAGGACGTGTGGATCTGTTCGATGGCACTTCTGACCCCGTGAGACAGGTGTGTGTCCATGTAGCTTGGGCGGGTGATGAAGCCATTTGGGGAGATGTGTAGGAAGTGCTCTTGGTAGAAAGTCTTCTTGGTTCCTAGTTCCGACGTGGGGGTCACCCATGTCTTGGCTGCGTCTGTCTGGATGATATCCATTTTGATGATGCGATTCACCTCCTCTCGGCTGAGCTCCAGGTGTGGGCAGTCTAGGCTGTATTGTAGTGGGGGGAGGGAGGTGGTCCATGTGCAGGCCATGGAGCTGTAGCCAGGTCTCTGTTCGAGCATACCAGCACTTAGTGTTCCCTTGTGTTGCTAGCTGTTTGGATGACTGCAAGGCGAGTCTGGGGTACCCGTGCCGGGGCAGGTCCCATATTCGGTGCAAGAAGGTCACGGTCTGGAAGAGGGCCTTAGCCACGAGGGGCGGTGCCCCCAGCTTTGCGCGGATGAATTCGTGTGGTACGGAGGGCTTGCTTCGGATCATTTGTGAGATCATAAGTATTAAGGGTCTCTCCATCTGCTCCCATCCCTCATAGGTGGCCTCCTTCTTAGGCAATGGCTGATCTTGTGGGACCCTCTGCGCGTGGTAGAGATTGGACTCCCATATGGGAGCCCCATACAGGAGGGTTGGTGAGACCAAGGTGTCAAAAAGCCAGAGCTTTGTCCAGGGTTCCTAGAACTGTATGCGGGCACATTGGTTCTCCATTGACCCGAGGGTTGCATAGCCTCGGGTTAGTCTATCTTCTGCTGCTTTTCTCAGGGTAAATCTCGGTCTAGAGAATGTAATCCCTAGATAGACGTATCTTTGGACCACGTCCACGGTCTCTCCGCCATATGTGAACGGGGGTACCGACCATTGGAGCCATTGGGTTGACGTGTTGAACACCATGACCTTGGTTTTCCCTAGGTTTACAGTTAGGTCTTTGTCTTGGCAGAAGGCATGTAGTTCGTCCAGTTGGCGCTGTAGCCCTTCGGGTGTGTTGGAGATGAGGACTATGTCGTCCGCATATAGTAAGATGGGTATCAGTGTCCCTCCCAGGCTCGATCCCTCCTCGCCCAATCTACCTATGTACTTTGAGATCTCATCAATGTAGAGGCCAAATAGGGTGGGCGAGAGTGGGCATCCCTGCTTGACTCCGATGGTGCTGGTTATCTCCTTTGACAGCCCTCCTGGTGCTAGAACTCGGCCCGTTACCGATTCGTATATTGCCAGTATCCCCCATCGCATTTCGGTTGGGACCTCCAGTTCCTGTAGTCTTTGCATGAGCCTCGCTTGTGGTACTGTGTTAAGGGCCTTGCGGAAGTCCACGAAGCAGTAGTATACTCGTTTTCCATGTGCTCTGTCCTCTATGATGGCTCTCAGTGTGAGGATATTGTCGAGGGTGCAGAACCCCCTCCTAAACCCTGCTTGTCCTGCCGTCCGATGTTGGTGTTGCTGTGCCCACTTGCTCAGCTCGTGGTCCAGTATGGATTCATAGAGCTTGGCTAGTACATGGCCAACCATGATTGTTCGGTAGTTCGTGGGAACCATGGGGTCTCCGCCCTTCAGGTTAGGTATTATGGTGTTGGTTGACCAGCTGGCAGGAAAGCCTTCGCATAGGGCTCTGTTGAACATGTGTGCTAGGAGAGGTGCCAGTATGTCTCTGGCATGGGTCAAATGCTCTGCTACCAAGCCTTCGTGGTCTTGGGCACGGCCATTTTGGAGTCTATCAATGGTGTCCCGAACCCGCTCCGTGCTGAAGAATGTGGATGATCCGGGTTTGCTCCGTGGGGGTCGGGATAGCTGGGGCTGCTTGGGTACTTGGTATAGTGAGGTTGCATATGCATGCCAAGTGTCCGGGGAGGTGATGAGCGTCTGGGCTCGGGGTTCCTGAAATGCCTTTCATGTCTCTTTGCTGTCCTGTCCTAATAATAGTCGGTAGAATTCGTGTTCCACTTTGGAGAGGTAGGCTCGTTTCTTCCGTCGCACTAGACGATGGAAGATCAAGCGTGCCTGTTTATGCGTGTGTACACCTCGTGCTTCGTCCTATTGAAGATGGAGTTGGGTTTCCCTGCACTCTGCATCGTACCAGCTATTCTATGGGACATTCTTGTTCGGAGGGGTGGAGTGGGGGGATGTGTGGGGGAAGTATTTGGTAGCCGAGGTGTGTAGTGTGCTCGCCAACTGTGCTGTGACCTCCTCCAGGGGTGCGTGGGAGTTAATTTCTTGCAGGCTCCAGTAGAGATGGTCGGAGTATGTGCTCGTAGTTAGCTTGGTAAACTGGGAGAGAGAGAGAGAGAGAGAGAGAGAGAGAGAGAGAGAGAGAGAGAGAGAGAGAGAGAGAGAGAGAGAGAGAGAGAGATTGGGACATGAGAGTTGCCCATAGATTGATGTGAGGAAGAGCCATGGGATGGGGAAGGGTGCGGTTTTTGTGTGTGTGTATATATATATATATATATATATATATATATATATATATATATATAGAGAGAGAGAGAGAGAGAGAGAGAGAGAGAGAGAGAGAGAGAGAGAGAGAGGACTCACGGAGAGCGTGAGGGAGAGAGATGTCGTTTGTGACTGGGCCGACTGTCCTGTGACCTGACCCTGGTACCTCGTATGTCCTCCAGTGTATCACCTGTGCTTGACCCACTAGCTTGCGCAACCTCTATTCCGCCCCTACTACACGCAGGGGCCACCCAGACTCAGAAGGATCAACAGAGGCAGAGAGAGAGCCAAACCCTAATTGTTTGAGAGAGAGAGAGAGAGAGAGAGAGAGAGAGAGAGGACTCACGGAGAGCGTGAGGGAGAGAGATGTCTGTGACTGGGCTGCCTGCACAACCTCTATTCCGCCCCTACTACACTCAGGGGCCACCCAGACTCAGAAGGATCAACAGAGAGGCAGAGAGAGCCAAACCCTAATCGTTTGTGCCAAGCGCTTCCTACCTGCCATACGCACCCTGTGCTCCTGTGGGACTGGGACCTGTGTGCCACCGGCAGGCATCTCAGCCTCCTGTCGCCTGTTCCTGCAGCGTGCAGGGCAGGTTGTTTGCCCGCGTGCGCTCACAGAGAGAGAGAGAGAGAGAGAGATTTCTGGCTGCTTCACGTCCACAGGCGACAGAGAGACAGCGAGAGCGACAGAGGGAGTTGTGGACACTGTTCCTGCGCTAGCCCTTGGCGCTTGCCCTCGTGACCTGCACTCTGCTGACCTGGCTCGGTCCGTTTTTCGTGACCTGCATACTGCCTACCGTTAATCGTGCTATGGTGCAGTGTGGACGCCCTGACCAGGGTATTGCAGATTTGCCAGGTTCAATCGGGTGTGCTTGCAGAATACGTCCCTAGACTACCTCTGTACAGAAGAGAGAGAGAGAGAGAGAGAGAGAGAGAGAGAGAGAGAGAGAGAGAGTGTGTGTGTGAGGCATGCGTTCATTTCTACCGCCTGTGAGCTCCTGGCTCTGCATCTGACCTGTACAAGTGGTGATACAACATGGTTGGTCTGGATATGGCTTTTATCGACCAAACGGTGGTAGCCCTTGGTCTGGATTCTGATACAGAGGAATTAGAGGATATGGTTCCTTGCAGAGAGGAGATGCTTCCTGGTCTTGACTTCTAGCTTGCGGGCAAACATACCAAGCATACTTCGGAAGAGACAATGGATCATCAGGAACATTCTTATGCTCAGGTTGCCTCTGGTTCTTTGGATTCTCAGGATGTTGACTGGGAGCATTTGCTGGAGTTTGCCAACACTTTGCTTGGCGATTATGTCCAACATAATTATGGAGTTTTTTCTAACTTTGGAACTGAAGATGTTCTGGAAGCCACCGTGGACCCGAAAAATGTCGTGTTCATTTTCGGTGTTTTATGATAGTGTTGTTATACTCTTTTTCATTGGCAGGATCCCAGTGCTTTCCCATATTTGCCAGTGGCTGCACAATCTACTACAAGGGGAGTGTGGTGACGAGATTTTTGTTGGGCCTCGAGGCTTCTACGAGGTGCTGTTGAAATCTGAGAAGCACCGTGCTGGTTTCCTATCTAAACTGCCATTGTTCTTTGATCGCCGTTTGGTCCATGTTGTGCCATGGCGCCCAATGGCAGATTTTTAGCACCTGCTTCAACGTGAATGCCCGGTGTGGGTTGAAGTGGAAAATTGTTCGACTGTCTATTGGCCACTGTTAAAGGATGCCATGGCCGTTGTGGACACTGTTCTGGTCCCCTCCAGCCTAAGGGCTTTGAATCGTAACCGTTTGTGTATGTTATGGGACACTGCTAGGAAAAGGCTTGCTTGGTCACATCTTAATTGCTTTGGCATGTATCCTTTGCACTTTCGTTTGAAATGGGGCAACTTTGTAGGGCATTGCTTTTCGTGTGGAAAATTGGGGCATTTTATGGCCGAATGCCCAGAGAAACAACTGACTTTAGATATTAAGCATGTTGTGCTGCCCATGGAAGATATGGTGTTTGATGCTCTGTCGCAAGATGCAACCCAGCCACCTAAAGTTTTGGATAAAGGTAAACAACATGTTTCAGGTTTGGATTCCCATGGCAATGACTGGGTAGATGTACGTGCCAAAAAAGGTAAAAGGTTTGATGCTGGCCTGGCGGATACCGGGCCTAATGCTTCACAAAATTCCATGTGCACTTATATGCGCAGGAAAGAAATGTTGTCTTCAGAGCACACTGCTCATACTATGGTGTCTTCAGAGCACACTGCTCCCCGTAATCAGTCTACCAAGAAAGTATATACGGGCGGTCCAAAGGGTCCACTTGCTAAGTTGGCTTTTGATACTAGAGGTAATGTGATTACCCCATGGGATCGTCGTTATCTCCGTTCTATCCCCAAGACACTGGATGTTCCGTCTACCTCTAAAGCTGGCCGTCAGAACTCTTTTGCCGTGTTAGCTGATTTTTTGGATGAGGGAGTCCTTGACATTCTAGCAGAAAAGGTTAAATCGAGGCAAGCTGTGCCTCGTTCCTGATTTTCTTTTTGAATACACATGAAGATAGCCATGTGGAATGTGCGAGGCATTTGTTCTCGCCATAAGCAACATGCCATGTGGACTGTATTGCATGAGAATCAGTGGAATGTCTTAGTGTGCTGTTGAGCACAAGAGTCACAGTGAAGTAGGAAAAGCTGTGGATTGCTATGGGTTTCGCTTGTTTTATGTAGGGACACATGCCATGCATTATTCTGGTGTGCTTATGATTGTACATGAGAAATATCAGCTTGTTATTAAAAATGATGTACATGGCCGTTTTGTGGTGATTGAAGTTTTATTTGAAGGAGAGATCTTATGGTTATTGGGCCTCTATGCTCCGAATGACCCTTTATCTTGCCGGGATCTTTGGAATACTTTGCAGACCTCCTTGTGACTTGGCAGACAGGGTTTTTTGATGGGGGATTTTAATATGTGTTGATTCTTCACAGTCCACATGAGAGCATTCGATGATGGACGCTCCGAAAAGTCGTGTGGAATGCGTTTGCTCTTGCTGTACTTAAGCAAGATCTCTAGTCTTGGCTACACCCTTCTTCTACAGGGTTTACTTCCCATTCTATGCAGTATGCAACTACATGGTCGCGGTTGGACCGCATGTACATCATGCAGGATGATGATTTTCTTCTTGAGATGTTGGAAATAAAAGTGTTGCAGCAATATGCCTTGTCGGACCATTTCCCTCTACAACTTGAGATACTTGCACAACCCATTGCACCTTTTAAGCAATTTTTGGATGGACTCCCTTTGCGTTTCAACTCGTCCTATTTGAAGCATTCAATCTTTCAGGACTATATGCAGCAATTGATTGATAGATTTTTATTGGACTTCGCCTTTGAGGGCAATGCTTCTTTTGAATGATTGCTCTCTAATGTGCAACGGGTTGCTCGACAGTATGGGATCCATCATACCTCTCTTTGCCGGCAGTGTCGACAAGCAGCGGAGGACTTACTGGCTTTGGTTCGTTGTCTGCTGGTAGACACTCCAGATGATGTATTTCTGCTGTCACTGGCGATGCATTTGGCTGATCTTATTAAAGAGTTTCAGTTGAAATCTTATCAGTAGGCCAAATTGCAAAATTTGATTGAGAATTTGCAAGATAGTGCTTGTTAGACTCATAAGTTCTTTCGAGCTCTACATGCATCTCTTGCTCGAGAAAATATGACTAGACTCCAAGATCCAGAAGGTCGAATGGTCATTGATCCTCAGACTATTGTGAATATGTGCAGGAATTATTTTCTAGACCTTATTGGTTCTTCTCCTTCACCTTCTGACCAAGTTACTCATGCACGCTTAGTTTTCTATGATCTGGTCCACAATCAGGTTCCACTTGATATGCAAACTACTTTGGAGACAGATATTTGTGAGACGGAGGTTATGGATGTTTTGTTACACCTGCCCAAGGATAAAAGTCCCGGTTGGGATGGTCTCACCAATGAATTCTTTGAGATTTCTGCTACCCAACTGGTAAAACCATTGTCGACTATGTTTCGGCAGGTTTGGGAAACGGGGTTCATGCCTTCCTCATGGAAAGGTCTTATCAAACTGCTTCCAAAAGTTCCTTCGGCGTCAATGTTGAAACATTGGAGACCAATTTCTTTGATGGGTTCGATGTATAAAATCTTTTCCAAAGTGATGGCGAATCGGCTCCACAAGCATCTTCCGGCCATTGTGCATCCTCTTCAATATGGTTTCATTAAGCGTCGAAACATTCTGCATAATATCTTAAATTTGCAAATGGCTATTGACTATTCAAGGCACTCTAATCAGCAAGTGGTATTGATTTAATTGGATCTGGAAAAGGCTTTTGATTATTTAGACTGGTCTTTCATTCCATAACTTATGTCTACTATGGGCTTTGGTACTCGGATGTCCCGCTTGATCTACACCATGTGTTGCGGCTTCTTCGTGAGTTATGCTAAATGGTGGTGTTACCGAGCCATTTGTCCTTGCATGCTCTGTGACATAGGGTTGCCCTTTGAGTCCTGTCTTCTTTGCCCTTGCGACTCATCTGATTCTTTCGATGTTATCTTCTATGGCAGCTTCTACTCAGTTGGCTGGATTGTCTCTTCCTTTTGGACATCACTTCATTACTCAATCTTTGGCTGATGACAGCTTTATGGTTTTGCGTGTGGATAAGGACAATATTCACAAAGCATTAGATGTTTGGACGCTCTTTGGTCATGCTTTTGGTCTTCATATCAATGCTTTCAAATCAGCCATTCTCAATTGCACGGAGTCCGATTTACAGTCATTGGGCTGGCAGGGACAGGTTGTTCCCCGTGGTTCCATTGTCAGGCATCTTGGGTATCCTTTGGGTGTTGATGTTCGACTAAAGCAACTATTAGAGTGGATTTCACAGAAACTGACAGTTAAGTTTTTGTATTGGAAGTCGCAGGCTTGGCCCTTCCATGTTCGCCTCAAAGTGGCTCAGACAATTATGTTGCCAATGCTCACATATTTCTTGCCATTGCTGCCTTGGACTACTACTACTTTGAATGCTCTTACTCCGCACATTAGTTTCATGTTATGGAAGAAGGATTTCTTGCAGGCAGGCATTTCATGGATTTCTTGGTCGCACACATGTACCCCCAAACGCATGGGTGGTGGGGCTATTTTTGATGTTGAACCTCATATGCTGGCACTTCGTTGGTCTCTTTTTCGTGCCATGTGTGTGGATCATCACCCATGGGTTGTTATAGCCCGTTATTTTCTTGAGGATCATGGGCTTGTGCATGGTAATACATAAATTCGGAGTTGCTGGTGGTATGTTCTTAATGCAGACTCTCGGTTTTCTAGTCCTTGCTCATCCTTGCTTGTTCATTTGGTCTGCTCCTGGAAATTGGTTCTCCAAAAGGCGTGTTGGCATCCAGCGGAGGACTACTTACATACTAACTCTTTTCAATTGGAATTGTTGGTAGCCTCGCGATTACTTTCTTGGCAAGGCAAACATGAGCTCAGACCAAAATTTAACTGCATGGCACGTTTGGGCTTGACTTCAGTTTGCAGACGCCACCCTTGCCAGTCGTAACGTCTTGATATCGTTTCGTACAGCCAGGAGGCTTTTCAGAATCCCTCGTGGATACCGTGATTCATGGGAACAGCTTTTGGTAGTGATCCAGAGTAGGCAACCCTTTCCTGCCCTTGGTTTGGATCGTCCTTGGCAGGATTGGACCTTGCAAGTCGGTTGAATTTGGACAAGACCTCAGCTAACCAGGTGTATCATCTTGTGATTAAAGATCATCAATGGCTGGTTACTAAAGCTAATACTGTATGGGGATTGCAGAAATCTCAGTCATGGTGGAAGGCAACTGTGATGGAGGGCTGGTTGAACAAGACACAATTCAAATGCAAGGTCTTTCTTTGGAGGGTGATGATTGGTGGTCTCCCACTTACTTCAGTCCTTTCCAAGCGTTGAAACTCTAATGGCAATTGTTTCTTTTGCACCACTATTGTGGAATCGGTCCATCATCGATTTATTTCTTGCCCTCTCGCTAAGAATATCTGGTCGCTCTTGTCAGTGGTTTGGTGAGCAGTGGTTGGTTTCTCGCTAAGCCCTTTTGATTGGGTTTTTGTATGGCCAAAATACCCCACACCGGCACAGTCGCATATGAAGATCTTGTTTCACTTTCTTATATACTAGGGATGCTGGCACAATTGGACTACTCAGAATGCCTTTCTTTTTGATTCGGCCTCTAATGTTTCGGGACATTGCGAGGCTTAAAGGTCTCTTGCATTGGCAGATAGATCTCATTCGGCACTCTGACTTACTCCCTCCGGAGGACTTACTTCCTTGGCATATGGCAATTTCCTCTGCGTCTTTGCCATGACTTTTGTAACTCTTTTGTTGTTTAGTACTGAGATTTTACACACGATGGCTTAGAGCCATCGTATATCTTGTAATCATGTAAACTTGTACATTTTTTTCATAATTAATACAATTACCTTTTACGAAAAAAAGAGAGAGGACTCACGTTTAGTAGGCAAGAGGAGGGTGCAAGCATTGTCACGTGGCACCCCAAGTTAAATATAATGTAGGAGTTGCAAGGGGTTTCCACCACACTCCTATCAACCACTCCTATTTATTCTATGGCATTAAGGGAGGCACTTCATATCATCTTTTATCATCTATGGTTCATTGCTTGATGACTGTGATACCTAAAGCCTATTTTGATCTTTTCTTTTGGAATAGCTCATGTTTGAAAATTGGTTACATTTATTCATGAGATGGTCTTCGTATGTTCGAAGAGAAAGACAATAATTTGCACATGAAGAATGATTTGCTTCACTTTCCTCAAAGATTGAGTGAGGTCTATTGGTAGCATTGAATAGGGTATGTATATAGAGTTTGGTATGTCCCATCTAGTCTCCTAAAGCAAGATCTACACCCTATACATAAGGTTAAATGAATATTGAAACGAAGAAGACACATTGCTCCAAAGTGTTCCATCACGTTTGTTGCCTTTCAACTCTCACTCTAAGAGTACTATCTTATTGGCTACAAGTTTATATGAATGCTAAAGCTAGAGAAATCATACAATGGATAGCAATAGTAGATTGTTGGTGAGATGCCTACACATAATAGATGGGATTGTGAGAAGATCCTTATTCATTCACTATCCCCTCTTCTTGAAGAAACGAGGTTGGTACTCTAGGTCAGAATTGTCTATGCCCTCTCCATTGAATTCTTCTTTCTTGTGTTGGTGCTTTACCATCTACCACTTATGTTCCATGGATTGGTCTACTCCTCTTCCAACCACTAAGAAGAAGAAGAAAAATAGTAATCAAGGAGAAGAGGGTTCCCCTTCTTGATCCGCCTCCTTTCTTTGTCATTTGGTATGCCTTCCTCTCTCTCTCTCTCTCTCTCTCTCTCTCTCTCTCTCAAAATATCTATAGTGGAAGTAAGATCCATTAATCTCTTTTACATGCAAGTAGCTATCTACTTACGATGGATTATCTATATATTTTTGTGGCTTACATGTTTTATGTACAAAATTTTTTAAGATATGCAGGACATGACTTTGAAAGGTATTATGGGTTTCATGGTTTTCACTTTTTAAGAATGATATGTAGATCTAGTTCTTAAAATAAATATTTTATCTATAAAATTGGGGTATCTATTGTTGTATAATATTTTATAACAAATGGTGGCCTTCATTTTGGTAACATCTTATCTTGCAAGCTTGGGGTGTTCTAGCTTTCATGTGCATGGATTTTGTGTTGGAAAGAATGTGGGCTATGGGTTCAGAGGTGGAGCTATTTGACCAAGGCTATTAGACACCTCTAACTTTAGGACCCTAAGTGCACTAATGGAGCGTACACCTCTTAACTTCATGACATCAAATGCAACGAAGGAGCATACACTTATCTATTCGATGGTACTTTTCTAATACTTTTGATTTTTTATTTTTTAAATCTTTATTACTTTTTGATTTTTTTCATTTTTTCATTCTCTCTTTATATGTATGTATGTATGTATGTATGTATGTATGTATGTAAGTATGTATCGAAGTTATGGGAATAGAGTTTGAGCAAGGCAATCCTCATTTATGAGGTAACCTTTTACCACTAACCAGATTTCAATAAGGAATTACAAAAAGATGGGATGAGAATAATGGTTGGGCAACTTTTGCCCATGTTCTTCAATAGCTCTAGATAATGTGTTGGTAAAAGTATGACATTAGGTACGAGCTTCGCAACTATACTCTAGTGAATTCCATCATTTACATCAAAGAACAATGATGATGCTCATTTGTCAAACACATTAGGTTTCTTATTTAATGAAAAAAAAGTAGACACAAGTAAGTATAGATGACCAAGAAAGCTACATCTTGACAATTGATGGACGTCTTGCTAAAGGTTGCAAATGATGATACCAAGTCCCTTGGTTGGGATGGGTAAGTGGTCTAAGTCCTTAACATTACACTTGGGGATCTTTGGGAACTCGTATCTCTTGCACTTGTTAGGGTTGAAGAAAGATCCATGCCACTTTGGATAGGGGCAACATGTCAGATCCATTGTCCCTTTTGTAATTCTCATGCAAAAAAGAAACGAGATAGGGTAATTTGAATTAAGGATGTGCCTCCATGCTAGTTGGTTCTCACAAGTGTCCTTGGGCCTTAATGCATATTTGACTCTCTCGGCTTCGTGATCTTTGCTAGCCTTGACAAAAGTCTATTTGTCTATTTGGTCAAACCATCTTCTAGTTAAGCCTATCAATTGTGGGTAATGAGGCTTCATATGTGACACATCAAACTCCTTTATTTCTCTTATATTTGACATCTCCAATGAAATGCCTTGCACATGTCGGATTAATGATCTAAAGGTTCTTATCCTTATGCCACTTGTAGGTTTGGTTGAACTAACTTTGTTGTAGGCTCTTTGCTAGTATGCTTCTCACTTTGCTCCAGTGACTAGTCTTTTGGGTCCATGTTCCAATTGGTCATCAGAGAGTGACAAGACATTTTTGGTGCTTGAAGGATCATCGCATGTTTAACTTCTAATCACTTATCTGTGCTTCTCCAATGTTTCTCTAAGGGTGTTGATATTTTAGTTGACTTCATGGTCTCACATATTTTCTTATTTCTATTTGCTTGGCGTAAAGGTTTGTCCTTATCCAACAACCTTTGTGCCTCTTATTGGTCCTTGATTGCTCAATCCTTCTCTTTTTGAAAAATCTAATAGAGATAGTTGATGATGGTTCTTAAACTATGTGCTCTTGGTACGTTGGTGGGGCTAGTTTTTTTTGTTTCAATGTTAGTTGTCTCTTAGCTATGGAGGCTAGTGTAGTATCATCTATTGATCTCTTCTCCAAGCACTATACCTTTGTAGGTGCTTTTTCTATCATGGCTACTTGGCCTTGTAAGAAATCTAGGACTTCCTAAGGCATGCTCAATCCAATGGATGACATTCCCTGCTGCTTTTTGTTTGCCCTTACCTATGCTTGTTGCTACTTCTTCATGGGCCCTTTGCACCATTTCTTCAAAGTCTTCATATATGAAAGCTCTTTCTTGTCATATTTATTCTTTTAGAGGATAATCTAGGCTTGGGCAACTTCTTGCTCTTTCCTAGATTACTCCAATGTTACCCTTAGTTCCTCTTCTTCCTATTGATCAATGTTGTCTTGCTTCTTTCCGATTGTCCTTGACTTATTGTGCTCCTTTTAAGTTCATATCTCTTCTTGAACTCGATGGCCTTGTTCTTTTGGGCCTTTGCAATAGTAGCTTATTTCTTCTGTTGGTCTTGAGTTCTCTTGAGGAAGGGGTCCTTTGCTCTTATGTAGGGATAAGACTCTAGTATAGTGGAGATGGGGCATGAGGATCATTGAGAGCCTCTTCAATTATTTGCATTAGTGTACTAATAATGGTGATCATAGTTACTCTAGCATCTATACTCTTTGTTCTCATGGAGCACTATCAGTATCCGCTAAGTTCTCTTGTAGTCTTATCATTGATTCATGGACACCTTGTACACAACTGTTTAGGTTCTATTCATGATGCCGCTTTAGAATTCTTGTCATATGTGGGTGTTCCAACTAGTACTTGAGAACACGGTGTGAAACATTTTGGCCTTAAATTTAAACTCTTGCTCATGTATAGCTCTAGCAATTGTAATCTATCCTATTTTGTCATAGGAGAGTATGCTTATCTTGAGGTGGTTTCCAAAGACGTGGCTCGTCATATGGTTTGGACTTCCTCTGATTAATATCCATGTCTTCTTTTATGACTTGGCTTGTGCATGTGATAGGGTGCTCCAACATTTCTTGAGGTGTCTCACATTAATAACTCTTATCTTGATTGATATGCTATAAGAGTCCAAAAATCTTGCACACATCTTATGGTTGATGTTAGCACCTAGCAATTGTGTATAGTGGCATAAGACACATTCCTTTACAAGATGTCTAATTGCTAGGTTGATATCTATCATAGGATCCATGTTCTTGAAGTATCAAAAGTTAAGCTTTTTATACTTCATGATTTGGGAAATCTGTATGAAGACGTCACTAATAAAAAAGAAATCATTTGCATTTTTAATAATTTTTAGACATGGTTATTTCTTTTTGGGCATCTTGTTTGGGCTATTGGGTTAATGTATTTCATGACTTGGCAAGAAGATAGTATGAATGATTGGTTTAGAAGGGATTGTTTCATCTTTGTCATTTGGTCTTGTTTGTTACTAGTATATTGGAAACATATTGGATTAGTATAGCTAACCCTTCCATGCAGCTACAATATTGTAATTAAACATAATGAAGTATACTAGAGAATGAAAATTAAGGTCCCTTGGTCTCCCTATCAATTTTGTATTGTCCCCCCATATTGCAATCTAGAGTTTCAACTTTAGGCATTTTTTTTTGCACTTGAAGTATTACCTATCAAATATTTCCTAATTCAAACTTTGTAAAAGAAAGATCAATTCAATTTAGTGCATTGAGTAGGAAGTACAACTATTTATATCTCCATCATCCCTTGGCCAATAGATTTATAGTGTTTCCTAGTGCTAAATTTATAGTAAGTTGTTGGGGGTAAAGGTGCGAGTGCCTACGTCGCCCTGTATTTACTTTACACATGATGACTGCACACTTGTACACTACAGGTGGTGAGCGCCCATCATTGTTACTTTATTCTTTATTCTTTCAATGACTATTAAATAAGGGAAGGCTGGTCACACATTATGACTTTTGGAGTTTCCATATCTTGTTTCTCTCTCTCTCACACACACACACACACACACTTTTGCTCGATCCTCCATAGCTTGCATCTCTCTTACTTCCGCTTGCTCATGCTTCCACTTGAGCTTCTCGCTTCAACTGGTATCACAGCCAACCATTCGAGGAGCTTTTTCATCATTCACTTCAACATGTGACAAAACCTCAACTTGAAGGTTTCATGGTAGTTCAATCCTCTTTTTCCCAAGGTATGCATGTTGCTCTTGTTGCCTCCCTACTTATTTCCACCCATTGAGGCTTGCTCTAGGGATTCGAGATACCTTGTTTACCATTACGCGGGTGTTAATAGTGAGTAGTAATACTAGCACATTGGCATGATGTGCACCATTTTTTCGGCTCTTGTCCTCCTTGGCACTACTATAGGCATTGGCAACTCTTATGGCTCTTGTAGCGATTAATAAAGCTTTGGTAACTCTCTCGATATTGTTTAGCAACCATTAGAGTACTCCTTGAAAGCGAATACTTCAGCCATTGATTGTATACTCAGGACATTTTACTGTAATACAAATAGAAATAGCCATTACTTCACTATTTGAGCTCCATTTGATGTTCGTATATTCATGTATTGATGTTGGCATACTTGGTACTTGGCTTGGGGTACTCTTTGGATTGGTTTGAGCTTGCTTAGTGTAGTTTTAAGCATGGTTCTTTCTTATATACACTATGGGCAACAAGCATTCAACTAGGAAATACTTATGTATGGAAGGCTTACACCCTTCTTGGGTATATCATTTGCTTATGTGAATGTTTGGCATTGATGTATAGGCTTGGACATGTCTATGGTGACATTTGAGGCTTCGATTTGAGGTACATTTAATGTCTTGGAGCTTTGGATTTATGCTTCATTTGGTTTAGTCATTAACATTATGGGCTTGAAGTTTCGTTGAGGTTTTATACTCTTGACTATATGGTTGATGTATCTTGGATTCCATATGGTCATGTACTTGATGTATTGAGCTTGCATTGCTCATTTAGCATTTTGATTCGCTTCAGTGGGAGGTACTTTGCTATTGGAATTAGAGCTTCGGATTCTTTATTTAGTTGAGCTTGATCTCTTGAGATAGTGGGACTCTAGACTAGTATATGTGCTTTCTAATGCTCTTTGGATGCATTTACTATACAAGTGGGTTGATTTGAGCACATGCTTTGGACTTGTCACTTATCTCTGCTAGCATGATGTATGTGATGTACACATGCGTATTGGTTATGTATTGAGCTTCATTACTCTTTGTTCATCCGTTGTGCATTTGGTAGCTCTCTTTTGTTATCCCTAAGATCCACTATATACATGGTGTCTATGCCTCTTGGATGTATAGTTTACTGACACATTGAGGTTGTGATAGATATTGATATTTGTTGTATGCTTATTCACTCTTGGTTGTTTTTATATATCTTATTTGTTCTTGGATATTCATGGCAATGGGAGCTTAGCTTTTCCTGATTGATTACCCATAGTTGGTTCTTGTTACGTTGCTGCATTTATTATAGTACTGTAGTGGGAGCTTAGCTTTTCTTGATTGATTACCCGTAGTTGGTTCTTGTTACGTTGCTGCATTTATTATAGTACTGCAATTCAATTTTTAGCATTGTTTATGAGAGGAGATACTTGGATTTAACAGTATGTTACTTGCAGTTAGTGGATAGTTTTCTATTTGATTCTCTCTCCTGCTTTACCCTTGTTTTGGTTGAGCTTTGGGGCTATTCTTCAATCATTTACAATACCCTATATTCTTGATTTTTGCATTGGTATCTTGTCATTATGACTAGTTCTTTGAATGATAATGCTATGTTCAATGTTGAAAAGCTCGATGTCACTAATTTTACCTATTTAGAAGATGCAAGTATGGCAGGTAGTGGTTCAAAAGAAGCAAGTTTGGCTTTGAAAACCAAGAGTGTAAAGCTCGAAGACATTGATCATGATACTTGAGATGAGTTGGATGAGCTATGTGAATCCACTCTTATATTGCCACCATCTAAACAAGTTTATTTTAATGTTGTGGCACTTGAGGATAATGCTTAGTAGTTATGGAAAAAGATATGCAATCTTGATGTTAAGGAAAGTTCTACTTCAAAGATGTATTGGTTGAAACAACTCATAGACCTTTGCATGAAGAAAGGGATCTTTGTTTTTGTGCATTTCAATGAGTTTCACTTGATTTTCAGCTAGGGTACTTTGCAGGGCATTGAGTTTAAGGATAATTTTTCTTCCTTATTCGTGCTTATGACACTTTTTGAGTCACAGGACACTTTCCATGCTACCATGTGTTAATATTCCCAAGGATGGTTTCAAGCTCTAGGATGTTGAGGGTGCCTTACCCATAAAGGAGATAAATAGAAAGAATGTGGATACAACATATACTTCTCATGCATTGGTTCTTCGGGGCAGGCATGATGGTAAGAGTGGTAATGACTGCCGTGAAAGAGACTCACAGAGGTCTCACTTTCATGGGTAGTCTCATAGTAAGTCCTGTGGTTGTAAGGCCTCTCTTACATGTCATTATTGTGGGAAGTAGAGTCATATTTGGCCACATGGCCATAAGATGCATGATGATAAACACAAAGAGAGAGACAAGGGGAAAGTGAAATAAATTTCTAATGAACATAACATTGTCCTTAGTAAGTCTAGTTTAAAGATTGAAGAGATAAATGTAGTGCAACCCGAGTCAGATTATGAGTACATCTTGGCAGCTTCCTCTCTTGATGCTTGCCAATTGACTGATGTCTCATCCACTTTTTCTCAATGTTGGTTGCTTGATTCGAGGACTTCTGACCATGTTACCTCAGCTCATAGGGATTGGTTTCATTCCTATTGTAGCACAACAAGTTCTGTTAGACTAGAAATGACTTGGTACTATATATCGTTAGCATTGGGGATATAGGGCTATAGTTTACCTCATGCATCACTTTTGTTTTGCATGATGTATGCCATGTTCTAGCTTTGACGAAAAGCCTACTCTTTGTAGGCTATCATGTATCTTTTGGTGATTCCATATGGAAGATTACTAGTGGTGAAATCTTGTCTTTGCTCGAGGTGCAATTATCCCCTGTTTTTATTTGGGTTTATAGACCATATTTTGGTTGTGGTTGACATACCACATGTATCTTTATGGTATCTTCACCTTGGGCATATGTGCTAGCAGATATGTAAGTTCATGGTTGAGTCTGAGTATGTGATTTAGTGGGCTAGGGCACCAAGACATTATCCTGATTATTTAGACATTTTTTTTGACCTTTTATGAAGGTCATTTTAGCATTTATTACCGGCTGACTTGACATTATTTATGGCATTATTTTTGCCCATTTATTTAGGCTTCTCCTTCACATTGATTCATCACCTGATTGGTTTTGGTGGATGGAGAGGAGCATGTGCTAGTGCCTACACAGCTAGTGACTCACATTGGTTCTGTACTATCTCCTATCTTGGTATATGGATTTCATTTTCGAAGTATCTCTTTGCTTCTGAGTTTCTTGTACAATGTTCTTTTCTTTTGTAGTGTTTCTCTTTCTCTTTTCTTTGTCTCTTATGTACAACAGTCTATTACAGTAGTTTTCCATACACTTCCATCCCTACATCCACTTTTGACATGGTATAAAATTGCAAGATCATTGTTCATGTTGCTGCTTTACATAGATTTAGGTATAATTTTATACTTTTCATCTGTTGATTTAACTTTTTCTAATTGTTGTGAAACTAATTTATAGCCTAGCAAACCATGTTATGATCATTTTCGGCTTGCATCCTTAGATTTTTGTTTCGTTTTTAGCTTTATGGGCATGTTTCAAGGTTGGAGACCTGCTACTGACCCTTCCAAATCTACGTTTTACTGATTAGCACTTGCATTTTGGCTGTTTGCTCCTATGCAGTGTAGGGAAACAATATTTTCATGTTGGTTTTGGTTATTTTTGGTTAGTCTTCTCCTTGTGTGGTACATTTCTTAGCTTTAGAGGGTTCATGTGCATCCAATTGTCATGTTCTCATAACTACACTCTGGTTACTGTTGATATTTTCCCTATGTGCTTTCTTTGCTGCTTGGAACTCATGCAATCCTTGTGAGTCTGTATTTTTGGCATACTTTTCTCCCTAAAGATTCCTTGTCTTTCTTCATCTTCTTTGTATCTTCCTCATGGGTCCTCTAGCATCTTCTCTAGATGGTCAGCATGCTGACATTATTTCTTCATCTACAAGTGTTATGTTGGAGCCTTGCTATGTTCAGCTTTAGGTTTCTGTGAGGATGCTATCTCTTGGTACTTCAAATGTTCGAGTTTCCGAGAGAGGCACCATACAATTGAAGAAGAAGATGTCTCAGTGCTATTATTGTGGGAAGAAGGGACACCTCTAGAAGGATTATAGGTCATTAGCAACTTTATCATATGAGCAAATGCAGACGCTAACGATGGGTGATGACTCTCTCGACGAGTCCTCCTCTTCTCTAGGTCTAGGTTTAGGCTCCATCTTTGTGGCCCCGATGATGGCTACAAGGGCCTCCCTTCCAAGTTGTTAGTACAGGTGATGAGGTCATCCCTCACAACTCTCTAGTGCTAGAGAGGGAGTGTGAGAGGGTGGAGAGATGGGGTAGGTGAACCTCATTTATATAGATATACAGGTGCACAGGTTCTCAAGAGGCTTTTCCTTGACACATCAACTGAAATCTGGCAAGTTCAAATCCTGGAGCTAGGATTAACATCCACATTTATGATGAGTTGTTTATTTGACAGAGAGAGGGGGTTGGCTCCTCTTTTGAGCTCACATGAGGGGTCACATTGGCAGTTTAGCCAAAAGGCATGGAATCCATGGTCACATATGTTCAGAGCCATTTTTGACAGGATGGTCTTGTATGCTACTGCGCAACATTATTAATAGATATTGAGAGTTGGTATGATTCTTCTCTATTTTCAAGTGTTGGTTATAACAATCAACATTGATATCGGATTCTCTCTGAGAGGCACCTTGGTGGTGGCTTGCGCACCCAGTACTTAGGTATCCATGGTTCTACTTTGGTGGTCCTTGTTGTATGTACTTTAGTGGGACATTATCATTCTATATTGTATTGTATCTGATCACCCATGATTTGAGAGCATGTGTTAGTAGATATATCGGTTCATGGCTAGGTTTGAGCATGTGATCTAGTGGACTAGGACACCAGGATATTATTCTAATTATTTTGGCATTTTTCAGGGCATTTTTGATTGGTCATTTTAGCATTTATTGTTGGCCAACATGACATTATTTATGGTGTTATTTTTGCCTATTTATTGAGGCTTCTTGTCCACATTATGATGATTCATCACTTGATTGGTTTTGGTGGAGGGAGAGGAGCAGGTGCTAGTGCCTTCATAGCTAGTGACTCACATTGGTTTTGTTCTATCTCATATCTTGGTATATGGATTCCATTTCCCGAGTATCTCTTTGCTTTTGAATTCCTTGTGTAGTATTCTTTTATTTTGTAGTGCTTCTCTTTCTTTTTTCTTTGTCTCTTGTGTACAACTGTCTATTACATTAGTTTTCCACACGCTTCCATCATTGCATCCACTTATGACAACATGTCCTTAAAGTGAATGAAAATGCTTACTCGTTTGCATTATCTTCTGTCGTTTGATTACAAATGTTTTGATTCTTATGAAAATGCCCTGTCAAACACTAGGTGGTGCGAAGTATTTTGTGACTTTCATATTCACATCAAGTTTGGGCATATCCTATTAAGCAGAAACCGGGAGTCTTATCTACCTTTTAGTGTTGGATAGCTCTTGTTGAGAACCACTTTGGATATAGACTAAATACAAAAGTTCTGAAAATGGGGGTAAATATGTCTCTGAGGAATTTGAGTAGTTTTGAGAGGAGAGGAGTATTAAACATCTATTGAGCATTGCCTACACCCCAACCTAGAATGGTGTTGTAGAGTGCATGAATATGACAATTCAGGAGAGAGTCCGTAATATTCTTAGCAAGACAAGCCTAGCATAGCATTTTTGGGCTAAGGCAATTGCTATTGCCATACACTTGATAAATAGATCTCTATACATTGCTATTGGTTGTTAGGTTGTTGTAGAGAAGATATGGTCTATAAAACCTTTGTCCATGATCATTTGCATGTCTTTGGATGTGAGGCTTAAGGATTTTTGCCATGTTCCTAAGGAGAAATGCAATAAGTTGGATCCTAAGTTAGTGAAATGCATCTTTCTTGGTTATGGGGATGCATGTGAGATGGGCTATCGGCTACGGGATCCACAAGCTCAAAAGGTTATCTGCAAACATGATGTTGATTTCTATGAGGAGAAGATGCATGAGTAGCTTGAGCAAGTACTTGAGGTTTGCAAGGTGATCTTTGAAGATGAGTCTCCTATTACTATATAGTGAGCTAAACAACTTGCTATTGATGCTTTAATGGCCCATGACCCTGATGTTAGATAGGATGTATAGGCCCCACAATCTATTTTGTAATGGTCTACTAGAGGTAGGCGTCAGCCTGATCGGTTTGCACCCTCCATGGACTATGTTATGGTGATAGATTCTAATGAGCCTCTCACTTATGAAGAGGCTATGTGTAGAGGTGATAATCACCCTTAGGAGAGGGCCATGCAGTTTGAGTTTGATTCATTGTAGAAAAACTATACATGGGATTTGGTTCCTTTGCATGGTGGGAAACATGTGTTGCCATGTAAGTGGGTGTACAAGTTGAAGAGTATCCCGCCAACATATAAAGCCATATTGGTTGTCAAGGGTTTTAACTTACCAGCATGGTGTTGACTTCAATGAAGTCTTCTCTCATATAGTCAAGATGACTACCCTACAATTGGTTTTGGCGTTGCTTGCACAATTAGATATGGACTTTTATCAAATCGATGTGAAAATGGCTTTTTTGCATGGGGACTTGTATCAGGATATCTATATGCAGCAACCCAAGGGATTTATGAAAAAGGGCAAGGAATACCTAGTGTGTAAGTTGAGAAAGAGTCTTTATGGCCTTAAGTATGCACCTAGGAAATGGTACCATAATTTCAATGCTTTGATGTATTCATAGGGATATGCTCGTAGTAGTGATAGGGATTTTGTTTATACATGAAAAAAGCTCATGATGGTAGCCTTATTAGCTTGGTACTTTATATCGATTATATGTTGATTGTGTTGGGAGAGCTCGTGATGATAAGTTGGATGCTTTAAAGACTCAGCTCAAGAATAGCTTTGAGATGAATAACATGGGGTAGGCCTCGCATATTCTTGGTATGCACATCATGTGTGATTGCTCTAAGGGGCTCCTTTACTTGTCATAACACGCATATATACAGAAGGTGCTCGAGTGATTCCATATGTAGGATGTTAAGCCTATTGGCTATTCTTTACCTTTCCATGCAAAGGTCAGCTCCCCTAGGGCGATTGTTTACAATGAGATGAGTAGAGGATTGAGATGGTCAAGATCCCTTATGCATATGTAGTGGGCAGTTTGATGTATGCCATGATACCCACTTGCTCTAATATAGCATTTGCTATGGTGGCCATGACACTACGGTCGTGGGTTACACTGACTTTGACTATGTAGGTCATGTAGATAGTAGGAATTCCACCTCTTGGTGTATCTTCACTGTTGCTAGAGGTGCTACTTCTTGGATGTCCAGGGTGTAGAAATGCACAGTCTTATCTATTACTGAGGTAGAGTATGTTGCATTCATTGAGGCTTACAAAGAGGCCCTTATGGTTGAGTTGTCTAGACCTTGGTACTATTCACTCCTACACTACATTCAATTTCTATGAGAGGTAATTAGTTGGCCAAGAATCTAGTCTTCCATGCGAAGACAAGCACATTGAAGTGCACTATCACTTCATCAAGGAGGTGGCAGAGGACAAGTCTGTTGAGCTTGGAGTGATGAGAATCCTATAGATCTGCCCACTATAAAAGTCTCTTAGTGAAGCATTTTGCCTTAGGAAGATGATGTGGACATAGGATGAGATGACGACTTTTCCTCATCCTATTGTACTTTACGTACATTTGTACTTGGTCACTTTTTTCTTATTCTCTCCTCACTAGAGACACATTTATCTTTAGGTGGAAGGTTGCTGGGGGTAAAGGGACATGTGCCTATGTTGCCCTATATTTACTTCACACACTATGATTGCACACATGTACACTACTATTGCAAATCTAAAGCTACAAAATCTTTGCTCTACCTTGTGGTAAGTACTATAAAATAATCAATCCCAAAGTTAGAACTAGTATCAAACCCTATTGTAAATATATTTAAAAAAAACATATAGAGAAGGAAAGAGAAAGTATGTGAGCGAGTCGGAGAGAGAAAGCAATGAGCACCTACCCAATCTTGCCCAAATTGAACTCTACAAAAAGACAATAGCAATAGTTAGTATTTACATGAAGGTATACTAAAAAAATAGTAGAAAAGAGAAAAAAATAGAGAGAGAAAGAGCGAGAGAGATGAGTACTTATGCAAAATCTTCCAAAACAATCTCTACAATAAAATAACAAAAGAGGTTAGAACTAACATTATGTTATTGAGAAGGTAGCAGCAAAGGGAAGAGAGAGAGAGAGAGAGAGAGAGAGAGAGAGAGAGAGAGAGAGAGAGAGAGAGAGAGAGAGAGAGAGAGAGAGAGAGAGAGCTTCTTGCTCCAAATGAAATTTGCAAGAAAACAACAATTAGAACCAACATTAAGGTTTATTGAAAACACAACTATATATATATATGTGTGTGTGTGTGTGTGTAAAACAACCTCTATAACAAAACAAGAATAATAGTAAAAGACAACATTTAACCTTGCTAAAAAGATAGTAAATAAGAGAAAATGCAAAGAGAGATGGGCATCTGTGTTTTTCCCAACTTTCGAAGTTGCAAGGACAAGAAAGTAAAAAGGTAAGCAGAATGCTCAAAACCCTATTTACTCTCACAAGAGAGCTTCAATGGAGATGAAAATTCACCAGAATGGAAAAGAGAGAAAGTGATCTATTGCTCAACTTTTGGGTTAAACAAATTTCGTGAGAGGAAAGAAAAATAAAAATTAAAAAAATCGTCAAAAGAAGGGGAGAAATATGAGGTGAGAGAAACTCAAATTTTGTATGCTATTTATTATCCCTTTTTTATCCCCCACTACCCCTTCTTTAAATAAAAAACCTAAGATTTGGAGAGAAGATTCATTCTTCATGGATGTTAACATCTAGCATTGCTATTGGATAATCCAAAAGGCTCACATATTAAACTATATTACTTTTAAGGACCCATTTTTAAGTCCAAAATTTTCCCTATGTATGTATACTCCATTTGCAAGAAATTTAACTCTCGAAGTGTGGGAGGGTAGTCATAGAGTCAAAGCCAATTAGTTTTTGCCAGCAAAGTGTGTGTACGTTCAGGCTGAGTTTGATTCTTAGGGATGACTCAATCTTGATTTGCCTCATATGGATCAAAGGTCTAAGGAGCTTAATAAACCAATCACATTACCAAAAAGAACAACTCACAACTTTTTTGGTTGCACATAGACCTCTATATGAACCTTAATCACCTAACAAATACTTAATCCTTCCCCTCTAAACAAATATAGAATATATAAAATGTAATGATTGGATTCAATCATTGGTAGAAATATCTAAGTTTATAAACATATTGCAATACCAGAGATAATTTTTGGTAAATTTTAAAAAATCTATGGTTTTGTTTCCAATGGGCTGAGGACTAAATGTATGAGAGAGAGAGAGAGAGAGAGAGAGAGAGAGAGAGAGAGAGAGAGAGAGAGAGGAGAGGAGAAAAGAAAAAGAAGTAACTCTTTGTATAGTTTATGGGTTATCGAAATCATGTAATGTTATAGGCTTAATATGTGTGGATAATAAGCATACCGTGATAGGCTCAATGTCAATAGAAATCACCATTAAATGCATTTTTCTTTGAGAAACTTTGAGAAATAGTCATAAGGATTCTATAGAGATACAATCAAGGCTTAATCCTACTAATGTTGATCTCCCACTCTCTATATATTAGTGAGTGCTATATCCTCATACATTGCATTAGTCTTAGTTATTAAAAATTGTAGAGCTCAAATTATGTTCCTTATACCTCTCATAAATCCTCTTGCCACATGAAATATGTACCTTCAAACCTTGGTGCGAAGTACTGACAAAACATCAATGCGAAGTGTCATAAGAAACTAGTTATAGAGCACCTAGTTCTCCTTTAAGAAGGGGCATGTAAATATTTTTAATGTATTATTTTTAAAAAATAGAGCTTTATGGCAAGTTCATCTTATGATGATCAAGTTTTATTTCAATAATAGTTATGAAGGAACTATCACAAGAATGATGTAAATTATTAATATCAAATTCTAAGTTAAAAGTTTTTGGTCTTTTACAATACAATTCTCAAGTGAAGAGCACATTGATTTTCCATTTTGCAAGACAAAAATGTATACCATCAATTTCTATACTTTCCTAGTAAGAAGGATAGCATTCAACATGAATATTACATTGAAGGATAAAATCTGACATAGTCTTTTCTTAGATGATCTTGTTTGAAAGTAAGAACATAAAAATTACCATGAAATTGAAAGATAGAGCCTGAGTGGAAGCACATAAGTGGAAGAGACAGGTATGGTGGATGGAGCAAGAGAGCAAGAGAGAGAGATATCCTATGTGGAAACTCCAACAATTACGATTCACACAACCTTCCATTATTCAATAGTCACTAAAAGAATAAAGAATAAAGCAACAATGTTGATCGCCTCCCACCTACAGTATACATATATGCAATCATGATGTGTGAAGTAAATATAAAGCGACATAGACACATATGCATTTACCCCCAACAACCTCTCACTTAAAGGTGAATGTGCCTCTAGTAAGGAGAGAACAATTTTTTTTGATAAAATACAAATTTACATAAAGTATAACAAGATGAGGAATAGGCATCATCTCATCCTACACCTATCGTCTTCCTACGGAAGGTAAAATTTTTTGCTAAGAGGCTTTTAATAAGTAGATCTACTTGATTCTCATTGGTCGGAGATCTTGACAAGCTTAATAGGCTTGTCCTCTATCACCTTCTTGACAAAATGATAGCACACCATAATGTGCTTTGTTTTTACATGGAAGATCGAATTCTTAGCCAATTGAATATCACTCATATAATCCAAATGCAATGTAGGAGTAATAGTAATACTAAGATCTACCGACAGATGGCTTAACCATAGGGCGTTCTTATTGCAAGCCTCAATGGTTGCAACATACTCTACCTCAATGGTTGCAACGTACTCTACCTTAGTACTAGACAACGCTGTGCATTTTTGCTTCTTGGACATCCATGAAATAGTACCTCTAGAAAAAGTGAAGATAAACTTAGAATTGGACTTCCTACTATCTATACATCCTACATAGGTGGAGTCAATGTAACCCATGACAATATTATCTTGACCACCAAAGAAAATGCACATATTTATAGTGCCATTCAAGTATCTCATGATACCCTTCATGGCATCCTAATGTTGTAGGCTAGATGTATCCATATAGCATGCCACAAATCCCATTACAAATACTATGTTAGAGTGAGTGGCTATCATGGTATACAACAACTTGCCCATTGTGTATGCATAAGGAAACTTGGCTATCTCGACCTTCTACTCATCTGACTGGGGACAATCTACTTGATTGGCCTTCACATGGGAAGGTAAAGGATAATCCATAGGCTTAATATCTTGCATATGGAAGCGCTCAAGAACCTTTTGTATGTACTCATTCTGTGACAAGTAAAGGAGCACATGAGAGTGATCACATGTGATGCACATCCTAAGGATATATAACGCTTGCTCAATATCCTTCATCTCAAAAATTTTCTTGAGCTAAGATTTTAAAGTATCCATCTCGTCATGAGATCTTCCATAAATCAACATATTATCCACATAAAGTATCAAGATAATAAGGCTATCATCATGAACCTTCTTCATATAGAGACAAGGATCCATATCACTCTGCAAGAGTAAGATTGCGACTATAAATGCATCAAACATATAATACCATTTCCTAGGTGCTTGCTTAAGATAAAAAATGCTCTTTCTCAACTTGCATACTAGGTATTCCTTGCTCTTTTCTTGTAAGTTCTTAGGCTCGTATATATAAATCTCATCATGCAAGTCCCCATGTAAGAAAGCCATCTTAACATCCATCTGATAGAGATCTAGATCTAGCTGAGCAACTAAGGCCAATACTAAGTGTAGGGTAGTCATCTTGACTACAAGATAAAAGACCTCATTAAAGTCAACACCATGCTCCTATTTAAAACCCTTATCAACCAATTTGGCCTTATATACTAGCTTGGGGAGTCCAAGGGTATTCTTCAATTTGTACACTCACTTGCATAACAATGCATGTTTTTCATTGGACAAAAGAACCAAATCCCATGTATAATTTTTTTCTACAATGAGTCATACTCTAACTACATGGTTCTCTCCCAAGAGTGACTATTATCTCTACATATGGCCTCCTCATCATAAGTAAGGGGATCACTAGAATCTACTATCACCATAAGATAGTCCACAGAGGGCTCAAATTGATCAAGCTAATGTCTATCTCTAGTAGGTTGTGGTGCCTATATAACCTATCTAACATCATAGTCATGGTCCAATGGAGCATTAACTACTACATGCTATCTATCTAGTTGTATGGGAATAGGAGGCTCCTCTTGAAAGTGTTGAGATATCGAGCTCCACTCGTGATATGCCAGGGTAACCGTTGTGCATTTATGTCACCGACTTGTTAGTTGCAGATGCGGTTGGTACACCGCCCATGAATAATAGCTAGATGACAGCTATCCTTATTTACTCTAGTTCGTGGTTCAGTTAGTATGCCACCTTAGTTAGTTGAGTTTGGTTTGAGACCCATATATAGGGTTATTCTATTTCTTTGTATGAGAGTTCTTTTGGCTTACACAACTAAGAAGAGAAAAACTGTTTTCAGCCTCCACCTGTGTGTGTATTCCCCCATTATGTAAGTGAGAAAGCTACAAGTGAGACTCCTTTCTTCTCTCCCACAATCTTGACATGGTATCAGAGCCTTGTTCATGGTAAGGAGCTCAAGAAAGCAAACCAAGTTCGCGGTGTTCTGGTAAGAGGACCAGTGTTGCTTTCATTTTTCTGTTTTGGGAGCAAGTCTCTGTAGGTAGCACAGTCGGAAAGTGCAAGAGTGCATTGTCTTAGATTGAGATGCCCTTCGCGGTGTAGCAAGAGGGCAGTATATGCTGCGGGCGAGGGCTTTAGCTCTCGGTTGCTCTATTTCTTTGATTTGAGGCCATTTCGGGGCCTGTTTTGGAGGCCGAAGTTTTCTACACGCACTTAGGAAAAGGCCTGTGCCAGAGACATTGGGAATTACAGAATCATCCTTGTTGCCTATTGATGCAAAATCGTCACTAGGAAGTGACTGTGTGGTCAAATACCACTTTCGTCAGTTTTGCAGATTTGCCCTTGTGAGGTTGAAGCTATGTTTTTTACAGTGACAGAATTTTTTGCAGTGTTCTGTAATGGCTTCTGATTCTCTTTCACAGATTGTCACTGAAAAGCTTGACAAGAACAACTTCCAAGCATGGAAGTTTAGAATGACGAATTTCCTTATGGAAAAAGAATATTGGGAATTTGTTGCAGGAAATGAAGAACCAGTTCTTCCTGATGTTCTCAAATCAACAGCAAATGCAGGCATTTAAAGGATGGCATGAGAGAGCCAGAAAAGTTATGTACTGATTGTCTATCAGTATTTCAGACTCTATGATTGTGCATATTCAGGATGTAAGTACGCCAAAGGAGGCATGGGATACTTTGTCAAAAACGTATAGCACAAATACGCAAGTAAGGAAAATGCAGCTCAAGCAAGAGTTGCACAATGTGCAAAGAGAAAGTATGAGCATCAATGACTACCACATGAAGGTGAAGAAGATTGCAGATGCACTTGCTTCCATTGGGTCGCCAGTGGAAGATGATGATTTAGTTTCCGTGACCTTGAATGGTCTAGGAAAGGATTATGCACAGTTCCGAACATCCATTTCCGTCCGTGAAAGATTTTCTAATTTTGAGGAGTTGATTGCTCTTCTAATTTCTGAGGAGTAAAGAAATGGTGGTGCATCTTCTTCAGGAGGAACTGCAAAAGAAACTGTCTTCTACTCAAATGCTGGAAGAGGTAGAGGCAGAGGTAGAGGAGGCCAATTTGGAGGCCGTGGTAGAAATCAGAATATGTAGCAAACTCAAGAAAACCAGTCCTATGGAGGAGGACGTGGTAACTCTAGAGGCAGGGGGAGCCAAAGAGGTCGTGGTGGATGGCAAAGAGGCCAAAATGCAAACAGCAATGTTGAATGCTACTACTGTGGTAAAATGGGTCATATGGCTAAAGACTGCTATAAAAAGCAGAATGACATCATGAATGGAAAATTGCAACAAGGGAATTATGCATCTTCTAGTAGACAGGGTGATGACAGAAATGAGCATTTGTTTATGGTGAAGCACATGAACAATTCTGTGACAAGTGCAGAAGAAAGCAACGATGTGTGGTATGTTGACTCAGGTGCAGCAAACCACATGACAAGTTATGCAGAATGGATGGAGGATGCAAGGAAAATGAAAAAACCAGGATTTGTGGAGACTGGTGATGATACTGCATATCCTATTGTGCAGATTGGAAAAATTCCTTTGTCTATGCAGGATGGGAAAAAGAAATACCTTTCAGATGTATTTCATGTCCCGAATATCACCAAGAATTTGGTTTCTGTTGGTCAAATGGTTGAGCAGGGCTTGCAGGTTAGATTTAATCCTCATGGATGCTTTGTTGAGGATATGAAAAATAAAGGTCGCTTGATAGCAAAAGGAAAGAAGAAGGGAAGAATGTTTACGTTGGATGCAGACATGCCTGAATTGAGTGCAGCAATGTTTGCACATGGGACCGGTATAGTTGTAGATATTGATATCTGGCATAAACGCATTGGTCATGTTAATGTACATCGACTTAAATCAATGCAAGCCCAAAATATTGTTGCAGGATTGCCTAAATTCAAGGTTGCAGAAATGCATAAGGTATGTGAAGCCTGTCAATTTGGAAAACATGTAAGGAAACCATTTCCTAGATATGTTCAAGAGAGTAAGAAGCCATTGGAATTAATCCACTCTGATGTGTGGACACCTTGTACATCTCAACTACTTGCTCAAGCTACTTATGCATTTTCCCTTCATGGAAAACATCATGGATATGAATGATCTTTTTAGCTTGTGGATCCTATAGGCAATAGCCCATCTCACCTGCATCGCCATAATCAAGAAAGATGCATTTTACTATTTTAGGATCTAGCTTATTGTATTTGTCCTAGGAAATATGGTAAAAAGTTTTAGATCCAAAGGCATGCAAATGAGCATATAACGGAAGTTTGCCAAACCATTTCTCCTATGCAACCTGGCAACCAATAGTAGTGCATGGGGATCTGTTTATCAAGTACATGGCAATAGTAACTATCTCAATCCAAAAACACTATGTTAAGCCTACCTAGCTAAGCATACTATGGACTCTCTCCTAAATTGTCTTGTTTATGTACTTTGTAATACCACTCTCGGATGGGGTGTAAGGGGTAGTCAACTAATACCCCGCACCTCATTACAAAATTGCTCAAATGCTTCAGAGACATATTGAATCCCATTACCTAACCTTAGGCATTTTAGCTTATACCTAGACTAGTTCTCAACAAGAGCAAGCCAATGCTAAAAGGTAGCCAATACATCTAATTTTTGCTTTATGGGATATTCTTAGACCTTATGCAAATACTCTTTAATGAAAATCACAAAATACTTCATGCTACCTAATTAACTGATAAGGCATAGGATGATATATATCAAAATGAACAAGAGCCAAAGGCTCATCCGTGCACATAATGCTAGACTTCTTATGAGAACCTCATGTCTACTTGCCATAAAGACAATGATCACATGAATCAAGAAAGTTGCAGTCAAGGGGTGAAAGATATTACAAATGAGAAAGCATTTTTATTCCTTTTAAGGACATTCACTCAAGGTGACAATGCCATAAAGATACATGTGGTATATTACCCACAACCAAAATATGGACAATAGATCCAAATACAAGCAAAAGATAGAGATTGCTAGCCTTGGCATCTCAAGCAAAGACAATATTACCATGGGTAATCTTTCACACCAAATCACAAAAGATACATGATATTTTGTATCATCAACTGTTTAGCAAAGAGCAGGTTTTCGGTTAAAATGGGAATATGGCGTACATCATGCAAACAAAAGTACTGCCTAAAGCAAACTATAGTCAAACATCACCAATGCCAATAATATCCGATGCCAAGTCATTTTCTAGTCTCATAGAACGTGTCATGTTGCAATAGGAATGAAATCAATCCCTATGTGAGGTAACATGGAAAAGAGACCCCGAATCAAGCAAGCAACATTGAGAAATAGTGGACAAGGCATTATCCTATTGACTAACATCAATAAGAGAATAAGCTATGAATTTATAGTGATCGGGAGGAAGATTATTATTAAACTCAATGCCCTATGAAGTCAATTGGTTAAAAGTCAAGTGAAACTCATTCAAATGCATGGACACACTAGTCCCTTTCCTCATGTAAATTTCCATGAGCTCTTTCAACCAATACATATGTGAAGTAGGACTTTGCTTGTCATAAAGATTGCATAACTTTTTCCATAATTGCCAAGAATTAGCTTCAAGTGCCACAATATTGAAATAATCTTCTTTAGACAATGACAATATAAGAGTGGATTTACATAGCTCATCTAACTCATCCCAAGTATCCTGATCAATTCCTTTGGGCTTTACACTCAAGTTGGTTTTCAAAAGGCCTAGATTGCTTCTTTTAAACCAATACCTGCCATGTGTGCATTCATCTTCCAACATGTGAAATTTATGCCATCAAGCTCGTCAATATTGAAAATAACAATATCATTAAAAGAACCAGCCATAATGGCAATATACTAATGTAAAATCCAAGAGAATGGATTGTTGTAAATGATTGTAAATCAGCCCCCAAAACTTAGCCAAAACATGGAAGAAACACCAAAGTATAGAGCTATTCACTAATTGCAATAAATAGAAATTTGCCAAAGTACAATGTTTGCTCTCCAAAAGAATGCTGAAAATTGTAATGCTAAAATTCAGACAACAATATATGTCGATCCAACTATGGAAAAATAGCCAAGAAAGTAAGCTCCCATTAGTAGGGATATCCGAGTAGCAACCGAGATACAAAGAATGCAACTAGCAATGACTAGACATAGACCATTGGTATCAAAGATTGACACAAACTCAAAGTGTTAGTAAACCATACATTCCATAAGCATATACATCAATGAAAAATTGCTTGATAGAGATAATTATCAGTATCCAAATCACATGGAATCAAAACATTCCAAAAGTGGAGGTAACTATATCCAATAACATACAAGAGAGCATATACATGAACTAAGTTTCTCACTGTAGAAGTACGTTCAATGTCCCAATTGTTGTGCATTTAGCCCAAAATTTTGTTTCCGTTGTCGAGGTAAAGGATAATGTAACTGCCAAGGCTCTTACACTTCTACCATGTGGTACAATAGGAGGCTTGTCTTCTTGAGTGGATGGGATTGATGGGGTATCGATTATCCACACTTTCGATTTTCATACTTTGAAACACATGTGACTAGTTTAAGAAGACCAAATCGAAAGGAACTGGTTCATCAGATTGAGATTGGGAAGATTGGATTTGTTAGACCAAATGAAATCACAAAACTCAAACTCAAAAACACAATAAAACTCAAAAACAACACAAAAATGCAAAAAAGAAAAATACAAAACTCAAAACTCAAACTTTTCTTGCTTAAACAAACCATGTGACATTATTATGGATTGAAGATATATCATGCTTGTTTGGTTATGCATACATTGAAGTGAAAATAATGCAAAAACACAAAATGCAAAACACAAAAAATGCAAAACAAAAAATGCAAAATGTAAAAGGCAAAAGTCAAAAATAAAAACTTGTTGCTTAAAAAATCCATGGGTAAATATTGTAGATGTATCTTTCTTGTTATGGATGATCCATTATGTATAGATTGAAGGAAAGAAATTGAGAAAAACTCCAAAGAAAACACAAAGCTCAAAACAAAAAAAACGTAATAAGTCAAAACTCTAGCTCATCTTACTTGAATAATTTGGGGACACTATCATGGATTGACAATATATTATGCATGTTATGTTGATCGATTTCTTTTGGCTCTCATAATTTGATTTTCTCTCAATTGAGACCCTCTCTTGTCACACACTATGCCCTTATCTCCATCGAATTCACTTTCACTATGATAACATTTCTACCGAGGAATTTACTTTCACAATATCACCACGATATCACTTCCACAAGATCACTTACACTAAGATTATTTCCATACTAAACCTAACATCCCTCCCTATTAAGACTCAAGAAGATCAAATCCACTAATATCGCTTCCATCAAGTTCATTTCCACCAAGGCACTCCTAAGTCCACTTCCACTCTAGAATTCAATTTCACAAAGTGACTCCTAAGTTCACTTCCACCTTAAAATTCATTTCCACATAGGCATCCACAATGATTTACTTCCATTGTGTTCCCTTTTGCCATTAAGGCTAACCGTAGATTCACTTCCCCTTAGGTTCCTCTCCCCAAGTTCACTTCCACTACCACACAAGTTCACTTCCACTAAGGTACTTCACTTCCATTCTAAATTTCATTTCCACCAAGGCACCCACAAGTTTGTGTCCACCACGACTAGGCTTGCACTACCCATCATTGGCCTAGACTCACACAACCTACCCTTTGCACTACATAGCATGCAATAGTTTATTTACGTTAGCTCCTTTGCACCTAGGTTAGGTTAACTTCCTTCATACTAAAAGCTCATTTGCACCTAGGATCCTTCACACCTAGGTCACCAAGTTTCTTCACACTTACAGTATCATTCACCCTAGAGTTCCTTTGCATCAGAGTTCTGATACCCCCTAGAAAGCCCCCAGATACACACGTAAAATGGCTATGTGTAAAGCCATTGTATTAATTAATGTTTAAGGTGGATATTTATATATTCTTCATCTTTAAATTATCAGCATAAAAGTCATATTATCTTCTTTCTTAGTAGTTCAACTAATAACCTTCTTTGCATACTTGCAATTCACTAAATATCACTATTTAACTTTCATTTTGAACTACAACCTATAATATATAAATTCTATTATCCTTAAGATTTCTACAAGAGAAATAAATTACTTAAAAACTCTTAATCTTACTTAATTTTTGCTAATACCTTAATACTATCACTAATATTTACTAATTATTATTTCAGTCTTGAACTATATTTAACAAAGGAAGTACATAAAAATGAAGTCCATTCTTAATACACTTTTATTATAATATTTTGAACAATAAATAAACTATAGTCTCTTTTCAATATTTCTTCTAACTCACTCATTATAAAAAATTATTGAGTTTTCATTACTACTATCCAAAAAAATAAAAATATTTATAATAATTACATCCGATCATAATATATCAAATCCTATTAATTGGACATTCCTTATACTGAATATAGTTTGAGTACCAAATTTCATTCATAAAATATTCCATTTACTCTTAATATTTACTAATTACTATCCAAAAACACAAAAAACTACTATTTTACCATTAAAATTCAATAACTTTAATATCAAAAAGTCTATTTAAACTAAGATTTAATAAATAAATCCATCATGACCTAATTTAACTCTCTTTTGGGTCCTCATCCTTAATCTTTCACTTATACTCTTAATTATGACTAATTACAGTAAAAAACTACCATTTTAGATTCCTTTCAATGCATTCTAACTTTATTCTAATTTACTTCTTATCAACATTATACACAACTCCTAATTTTCCCTAATTATGGCCTAAAAATACAAATTTTAGCCTAATTTCAGCCATTTCTCTACCATTTCAATGCAACTAATGTAAGAACTTTAATTCTTCTCTTCCATTTTACCTTCAGAGATCATAAAATGAATGCATACAACCATAAATCATACATTCTATCCATTTCTTATTCACTTTTCAATGAAAACATTGATACTTGATTAAGAAGATAATTAATGATGATTGACCATATTTGAAAGTGCTAGTGCTTACTCCTCCTTTCCTTTCACTTCCAACAATCTTCAAAATCCTTAATCTTTCCCTTCTCCCACTAAGCACTAATCTCTCCTTAATCTTGCTGAAAATTTCTCTCTCTACACTCAAGAATCATGAGATCAAGAATGGTATGAGGCTGGAGGAGATGTAAGAGAGGATCACATGTAGTCAATCCATGCCTGAAATGAGGCAACATCTACAGCAAAATCAGCAACACACTCCCCAATGATGGAGCCCATTTTTTCTTGTGTTCTTTCTATCTCTTCAACTCCCTTCTTCACATGACAGCCCCCCCAACTTCTTGAATAACCTCTTTTTAAAAATGGCAGTTTTCACATGTGAACCGGTTTCTTTGACATCTCTTCACGTCTTTGAACCTAATTTGTCCCTGCCCACAGCTTCTTGATCCAAACTCCATGTATGCATGCTAAATCATACATGTATTTCTACCCGTCTCCAAAATATCTACACTTTTCACTAATTTTTTTTTCTCATCTACCTTCTATCACTTATTATTTTTTCGCTCCCTAAATTCTTCATTTAAAAATACCCTAACTCTCAACTTCTAATTCCACCTCAACACAACCCAATATAGCTTGCAGGACTCAAGGTGCTGGGGTTGGGGCTCATGGGCTTAGAGGGGCTTAGTGTGATGGGGATCTAATTGAAGGGCTTGGCTTGGAAGGCCACAACCTCAGCCTAGAAAAAACATGCCCAAATTGATGTCAATACTCTAATTTCTATTACCTAAAAATTATCCAAGCAAGCTCAATATGTGATCATTTTCTCCAAAATTTCCTATAATTTTTTTCCACTCAATCAAAACATGCATAAAGGCAATCCTTTAACCCTTCAAAATATTTAATCTTTCTCCTTGTAGTGTAAACAAAAAAGTGTTGAACTAGTAACCTTATTTTTAATTAAATTTTATGAAAAATAATGCACAATACAGAGCCAAAGCCCTTCAATTTTGCCAAAAAATAGTGTAAAAATGGCACAAAATAAGCAGTTATCATTCCTCCCTCACTAGCTTGAGTGAGCTCCCGCGAACTAACAAAAGGACAACTATTCCAATATTCAAAAACAAGTTCAACATCAACAACATCTAAGAAAGTTTTAATAGGTCATGTGAAAAAAATAATTATTCTCCCCCTCCAAACTACGAGCGTCCATGCGAGCACAGCTATATCTACAACAATCCTGCAAGGAACACAAAAAAAACAAGTACATTCCAACAAATAATAATCTTTGCCTTCTACAATTAAGAACTAACTTAATATGACAGTAAAACTAGTCCCCAAACCACTCTGTCCATTGATGTGCATGACATTGCAATTTCCAAGCAAGAATCCAACCAAAAAGAAAACCATAAGAGCTGCTAAGAAACAAAAAACCTCTCGAAGCAAAGAAACTCTACGCTACTCTCCTTCTAGATATCCATAACAAATACTTTGCTTACTCTTGCAAGACCAACACTAGACCTCAACAAAACTGATATAGGACACTCCACAAGATAGAGTCTTTAGGGCAGAGTTGCTAACCCTCCAGGAAATAAGGGACAATGTGTCTGGCTACTAATTGGTTACAATATAGAATATAAGTATTAGTACACCTCTATCTCCTTTTATTGAAGGTTTTGTTTGATTTTTTTTTCAAAGACTTGTTTTTAGCCATGCTCAAAAGGTTCCACCCCAAAGAGATGCAAGGCATCGGACGCAGGGCACATGTCAAGGAAATCCCTATAGCCTACCAAGACCTCAGAGGCGATGGATATCTTCTTTTGAGAGTTTTTTTTTCCTTTGTTCTTTCTTTCTTGTCATGGATTTTTTTTTTCAAGTCTTAATTTGGGGGGTTAAATGTGTTTAAGAGTTTTTTTTAAAAGACAGTACTTATGCGATCACTATTTAGCATTGAACCTACAAACATTTTAGCTAAATAACCCTCCTCGGATGGTTAAGTAATTCATCTATTCTTGGAATGGGGTATTTATTTTTGATGGTTGCTTGATTCAACCCTCTGTAGTTAATGCATAGTCAAAGCGTCCCATCTTTCTTCATTTGGAACAGTACTGGAGCTCCCCATGGTGAACTACTAGGATGGATGTAGCCTTGATCTAACAATTGCCTGAGTTGCTCTTTCAATTCGATAGCTTTTGGAATGGACATCTTGTATGGCCTCTTTGCGACCGGTGTAGCTCCTGGCACAAGTTTCATTTTGTGGTCGACTTCCCTTTGGGGAGGAAGTTCCGTCAGATCTTTAGGGAATACGTCTGCGTATTCCTTTAACCATAAAGGTTCTTCTTCAGATAACTTAATCAAGAAAGCTATACTAACCAGTCAGCTGACAACTAGGCTAATCTCACAAGACTCAACAAAAGTAACTTCCTCACATATAAACTAGTCAAAATTTCACGGAGAGATGGTTTGTGACTCGACAAATCCAAACAAGAAATGAAACAAATCCATCCAGATATACTCTAGTGAGTTTGTAGTCAGCCAGTTCAAAGTGGAAAAATATGCAGTCATGCATGAGTCAGGAACCCCCCCTCCCCCTCTTTAGAACTTAACATTCATAAGTACATCATTCTTATCATTCATAACAAAACAAAACAACTAAAAAGTGAAAATGCAGTAAGAAAAAATTCAAAACAAAAAAAGAAAAGGAAACACCCGGTAATAATGTGTTGTAACTTTATAGTGTCCACAGCCAATTGAAAAGAAAACTTGCACTGAAAGGTAAACTCAACTGTGAGTGCATCTAACTACTGAACTAAGTGAAAGTTAACTAAGCTAATGTGTGAAAAACTAAAAACAATAAAGGAAACCTTACATTAAAAGTAAATCATTTTTAGGATTATGCTTTTTATATTTTGTTGTTATTTTGGTTTGGTTTTTGTTTAAAATTCATGTAAAGCAAAACACAAACTAAGCAAACTAAGGAAACAAAGAATCTAAACAAAAATCATCACAATCCCATAAATCCTCTAAAACAAACAATGAATGTAACTCGAAATCATCTAAATTGTCAACATCAAATCTATCAGACAAATCACAATATGCAAGATAATCTTAAAGAATCCCTATCACCCTCATATCAGATATATCAGAAGCATCATCATGCGCATCACTAGAATTCTCTATCATCTCATGGAGGGGAACATCAACTTCCAAACTGTAAGGTGGCATAGGTGCCACATGAAAATTTCCTAAGGTACTACCCTCAACCAAATCCATGTGAGCACAAATATAATGCCAATATAGACAATTATTGTCCAACTCAAGATCAAGATAAGAGGGAGTAAAATGATAAAAAACTTCTTGATAATCAGCAAACTCTTACTGCTCTCTATCCACCCTATACTGGGCAACAACATGCTCAGGAGAAAATACACTAGCATAATCGTGGTGCTGATAAGTGTACCCAATAGCTTGCTGCATGGCCGTGTTACCATAATGTCAGAAATTTGACATTGCCAACATAGTACCTGGGCATGCACATAAAGATGCCACTGACACGGCCAACAACTAAACTAAGGATGGTACTGTAAACAAAAGAGAATCACAAAAGATGTACCACAACATGCCTCACCCCACAATGCATATAGAAATTTGTCATGCATCTAAAATCGTGAAGTACTATAAGGTCAAGCATGAGCAGGATTAGAACTATCAGCGTTAGGATGAGGGGTAAGAGCATCCATCTAGAGAATCTCCATACCTGCATCCCATGAAAAATTGTCCCCCAACAAAACAAAATAAAACACCAAAATAAACAAAGAAAAAGAAACATTCTAACTAGTATATCCACATCATCCACTCAAACTTCTCAATTAAATTCACAAAATATTTCAAGCGAAGACCATTGACTCGAAAAGATTCATGAATTGCCTCTAAGTCTTGAATTTCCATAGAACCATTATCATAAACCTCTTTAACTTGAAATGGACCCAACCATTGAATACGAAGTTTCCCTGAAAATTTATAATAACAGCTATCATACAACAGAACTGAATCATTCTTTTGGAAATCCTTAAGCTTCAAACGTCTGTCATGCCAAGCTTTGCATCGATTAATAACGAGCTTCAATATGCTATAAAGCAAACATATGATCTTCATCAAGCTTACCTAACTTACACAAGCAATTGGTAAGATATTTTGGCTTTCCAAGGCTATTAGACAACGCAACACACAAAGTAGGAGCTTCCAACTCAATACGAAATACAATCTTAGTCTTGTAAACCAAGCTAAAAGGTGTATTATTAGTCGTCACCTTGTAGATGGTCCGATATGCCCAGAGTGCCTCTAGTAAATGCTCATCCTAGTCACATCTATTCTCAGCTACTATCTTGGTTAGAATTGTCATCACAATATGATTAGTAACTTCTACAGTACCGTTGGCTCATGGGGATAATAAAGAGTAGACTTTTGATATTTAATTTTATAAAGATCCATCAATTTTGAAATTAAATTATTGAAGAAATGAGATCCATGATCATAATCAACTCTAGGGGATAGCCAAAGCGAGTAAAAATATTCTCATAAAGGAATAGAGCGACATTCTTGCCTCGATCAGTTTTAAGGGCTTTAGCCTCTACCCATTTAGTTACATAATCAGTACACACTAAAATATATCTATTAGAATGATACTGTGTAGGTGGATCAATTGGACCGATACCCCATTTCTCAAAAGGTGCCAATGCCAATACATGAGTTAATGCCATTGTAGAGCGCTTAGTCACTCTCCCAATACATTGGCATTTATCACACTTTCTACAATGTTCATATGCATCCTTGTATAAATTAGGCCACCAATAAAATACTTTCTTCGCTGTCAAATCTCTTGCAAAATGACCACCACAAGGTTCATCATGTAATGTAGTTAAGATCTGTGGTACCTCATCTTCTTGAACACACCTTCGATAAATTTCCTCACGAGGAAAATACTTATATAAATAGCCTAACATCAAAACATAGGACCATGACTGCAATAAAATATGATGGTGTTTACGCTTTGGTGTAGTTGGTGGATACATTAGGGCCAAAAATGCTTCAAAAAATGCACTTTTGTTAATCACGAGATTAAGGAAAGGGCCAAAGAGATTTTGCCATGTGTGCAAGAATATGGTATTCTTGTCTCCTTCTTTTTGGAGATAGTGGAGTCGACTCCGTGGTTCTCTTCTCTCTTTTAGCCAAAATCTCCAAACTCTGACATGTTTTGATGGTCCCGAAGTCCTTATTTAATTATAAAATCTGACAAAATCGGTTATGATAACGATGTTGTGAAGTTAATAATAACTTTTTTGAAAGTCTGGAGCTTTTGGCGTCCCCACTATATTTTCATTAATCTTTTCACTATTTCTTCTTTGTTCATTTGTCTTTCTCGGTGAGCTTCTTTCTTTGCTCATTTGCCTTTCTCAGTGAGCACTTTTCTCTGCGCTTTCAATCTAAGTATGGTATCCAAAAGGCACTTGTCTTGTTTAATAAACTCTTGCACTGTCTATGGCCAAGGAATAGACGAAAATTGGGAGCCCAAAACCTTTTGTTGGGGGTAAAGGCGCCTCCGCCGTGCCGCCCCGTGTATTACTACATTGACAGTACCCGCCACTGCACACTGCAGGTGGCGGGCACCCGTCACGTCACTTTATTCTTTATTCTTTTAGTGACAGTTTGAATAAAGGAAGGCCCGGTCACACATTGTGACTATTGGAGTTCCCATTTCTTCTCTCTCTCTTTCTTGCTCTTGCTCTCCCGCCATAGCTCGCGTGCAAGCTTCGATCCTTCTCACCTTTCAACTGGTATCAGAGCCAGGTTTTCTCTTGCTCGAGCTCGACTTGGTGCTTCCCGACCTTCGCATTGACTCGCTTCACGCATTGGGTCTCCATCCCGGCAGCCATAGCCGACCTCTTGAGCTCCCGACTCTCCCCGGCTTCCCGAGCTCCATCGTGGCCTTCTTGAGCTTCATCAGGGCCTTGCCCTTGAGGTATTGCTTCAGCATTTGCAGGCATTTGAGTGTATTCTCAGATTGAAACAGGGCAGGAACAAAGGGCAGCCACTCTTCTTGAGCTCCATAGCTCATATCTTCCCTCCCCTTTGCATTGGGCCTTCATGGCTTGGTATGTGCCTACCTTGGGCCATCATTGAGCCCCCCATTACCCCCTTTTCAGCCCATGTGGAGCAGCAGCAAGTTCAGCACCAACAGGGCAGATTGCATCATTTTTTCCAGGCTGTGAGCACTCATCTACTTCAGCTCCACACTTGGCCATTGCTTCTTGCTCTCTACCTTGATCAAGAGGACTATAGACTTCATGTTTGATGTCATTAAAGCTTTGGGCATTGGTCTTGATCTTTCGGGGCTGATTTCTTCAGATTTGGGACTATCATAAACTGTCATAACAGGCTGAAAACAGGGCAGCACCATTGGCATTAGCATTTGTTGCTTATACTCCATTCCGGTTGTGCTATTTGATGCCCGTATGCGGTCTACATGATGCCTAGTGCCTTGGGAATGTATGCACATGATTATGCCATGATTTTGGCTTGAAATATTGGCTGATTTGGGACTGTTATTTACTGTTATACAGTGCTGGAAACAGGGCAGCCACACTTGGCATTGGCATTTAATGCTTATACTCTACTCCGGTTACCTTGTTTGATGCCCGTATGCGGTCTACTTCCTACCCGGATGTATTGGGGATGTATGCATTTGGTTTGACCATGATTTTGGCTTGAATTTGGGGCTGAAATCTACTGTTTAGAACAGTAAATACATGCTGGAATAACAGTGGGCTGAAGGTACTTTACATGCTTTGGCACTTACCTACCGATACCGGATGTATGCTTTGAGCTTTGGCATGATATCTCTGACATTTGGGGACGACTTGGAGCATATGTATGAGATTATGGGATGCTTTTGAGCTTTGCATTAGCTCCGTCTTCACTGGCATTTGGACCGACTCGGCATGCTCGTGGACCGCCTATGCCTCATGTCTCTGCTTGACAGTTAGGCCTTTGCATTACATGCTTTGGTTCGTGACATATGCTATTTGGTTCATGTATGCCATACCGACATTTGGAGCTTGGATTTGGATGTATTTGAGCATTCCCGGCTTACTTGATCACTGATCTTGGTTGTTATTTGGATGTCATTGAGTTGACCGAGAGCTTATTTGGGCTTATGTATTGCTTCATGGTTAATACGACCGGTGCTTCATGTATGTCATGCTCTCTCGGATGCGCTTGATGCATTGACAGGGTCACTTATCACTGGTGCTTTCTCTTGGGTTGTTTGAGCTTCTGAGCTCGCTTTGTACGCCTTTTGTGCCAGTGGGAGCATTTTACATGCTTTCTTGACCTTTGACAGTTGCATGCTATTGGAGCACTTACATGTATTTGGAGCAGTTTATGTCTTGAGCAGCTACATACACATTGAGACTTTGGGATCATACTCCGATCTTTATGGATATGCATTGATGTACTCTTGGTTCACAGGATGCTTATGAGCTGAGTCTCATATTTGGATCTTTCTCTTTGAGCAGATACCTATTTGTGTCAGGTTTTGGCAGTTACAGGAACACTTTGCCTAGAGTGTCTGGGGGTGTGCCTTTCACTGGCAGATGTTATTTTGACATGCTTGGTGTTGAGATCATGTTCTTTTCACTGTCATTGGCCTTGCTTATGTCCGTTTCATGCCGGCTTTGGACCTAGCATTGTTTGCTTGACATTGGATCCTATTTTGGGACAGTTTGCTCTCTAGACTGCATACCTGCAATTTATTACAGCAAGCAGTTATTGGTGGACTGAGGTGTACTTTTCATGCTGAAATATCCTGATTTGGTGTACCGCACCTAGTACTAAGTGGGCAGCAACTTTTGGCACACTTTGCTCACCCTTTGGACCCCGTTTTGGTCATTTTTGGGCAGTTTTTGCAGTAAAACAGCAAGCAGTTTTGGACTGTTTGGGCATTTCCAGCCTGCATAATGGCGTCATCTTCGCATGATAGTGCCATCTTTAACATTACAAAGTTGGATGGTACCAACTACTCTTACTGGAAGAGTCAAATATGGCAGGTTTTGGTGCAGAAATCTCAGATTAAGCCACTTCGGTTGAGTGGGGAGCAGCCTGAAACTATGGACATTGACGACTGGCTTGAACTTGATGAGCTATGCAAGTCCACGATTGTATTGTCTCTCACTGAACAGGTACATTATAATGTATTTGAGGAAGCACAGAGTGCATGGGATCTATGGAATAAGATCAAGAATCTTTATGATAAGAAAAGTCCGGCGAGTCAGATGTACTGGTTGAAGCAGCTTATGGATCTGCGCATGAAGGATAATGCGACTATGTCTGCTCACTTGAGCCAGTTCCATGCTATACTGAAGAACCTGACTTCGCAGGATATCACCTTTGGAGAGGAAGTAACTCCTCTTTTCTTGCTTGGAACTCTGAATGAGTCATGGGATGTATTCCGCACTGCTCTTTGTGCCTCTAGTGCTACTCTAAAATTGGCAGATGTTGAGAGTGCTCTTCTTCAGGAAGAGGTGAATCGCAAAAACTTGGATGCCTCTCGTGGTAGTCATGCTTTGACAGTTAGAGGCAGGAATGACAGGTATGACCGTGGTAATGGCCGAGGCCGTGACTCGCAGAAGGGTCGGTCTAAATCTCGTGGTGGCAAGTCGCGTAGTAAGTCGCGTGGACGCAATGCAAATGTCATTTGTCATCATTGTGGGAAAAAGGGCCATATTAGACCACAGTGTCATGAGTTGCGCAATGAGAAGCGCAAGGATAAGGGGAAAGATAAAGTGCAGGAGAAGTCCTCCGATCGCAGCATAGTACCTGCGAAGTCCAACGTCAAGATTGAGGAAATTAATGTCACGCAGACTGAAGAGTCCGATGGTGGTGATGAGTTTATACTTGCAGCTAGTTCTTCTGATGCTTCACACTTGACTGAGACACCTAGTATGTATGCACAGTGCTGGTTATTGGATTCAGGTGCGTCCTTCCATGTGACGCCTTACCGTGAGTGGTTTCACTCTTACCGTACTGTATCTGGATCAGTCAAACTTGGAGATGACAGGTCTCTTGATATTGTGGGCTGTGGAGATATTCAGTTGCAGTTTTCCACTGGCAGTTCCTTTTTGCTAAGGGATGTACGTCATGTACCTGCGCTTACGCGTAGTCTTATGTCTGCAGGACAGTTGGATGATGCAGGATTTCATGTCTGTTTTGGGGATTCTACCTGGAAGATTACCAAAGGCAGACTTGTGCTTGCTAGAGGCGCCAAGGCTGGCAGCCTCTATCCTCTTGTTGTATCTGGATCTTCTGTAGACCATGTTTTGGCAGTGGGCTCTATCCCACATGTATCACTTTGGCATGCCCGTTTGGGGCATATGTCTTTGAAAGGAATGAAAATGTTATCTGGTTTGCAGTATCTTCCGCCTTTGGATTATGCATGTTTTGACTCGTGTGATCATTGTCTTTATGGTAAGCAGAATAGGTCTACGCATAAGAAATCGGGTAGGCCACGCATGAGTGAGCCCTTGGCATTGGTGCATTCCGATGTTTGTGGGCCTATGCCTTGCATGTCTATGGGTGGCGCGAAGTACTTCGTTACCTTCATTGATGATTTTTCTAGGAAAGTGTGGGCTTATCCCATAAAGCAGAAGTCCGATGTCTTGGCAATTTTTGAGAGATGGCTTGCTCTTGTTGAGAACCAGACTGGGTATAGGCTGAAATGCCTTAGGACAGATAATGGGGGAGAATATGTCTCGCATGCTTTTGAGCAGTTTTGTGATGACAGGGGTATTAAGCGTCAGTTGACCGCCCCTTACACCCCACCCCAGAATGGTTTGGCTGAGCGCATGAACAGGACTATTCAGGAGCGTGTGCGCTCTATGCTTAGCCATGCAGGCCTACCCCCGAGTTTTTGGGCTGAGGCAGTTAGTACGTCAGTGCATGTCATAAACCGATCGCCTTCCAGTGGATTGGATTTCCAGGTTGCAGAGGAAGTTTGGGCTGGTAAGCCACCCTCTTATGCGCATCTCCGTGTCTTTGGATGTGAGGCATTCTGCCATGTGCCCAAGGACAAGAGGAGTAAATTGGATCCAAAGAGCATTAAATGCATATTCCTTGGCTATGGTGAGTCAGGAGATATGGGCTATCGCCTATGGGATCCGCAGGCGCGGAAAATAGTACGCAGCCATGATGTCGACTTCCATGAAGACAAGATGCACAGGCAGCCTGAGAAGGTGGTTGAGATCCGTAGAGTGATCTTTCAGGAGGAGCCTAAAGCTCCAGCATAGCCAGTAGTACAGCCTGCAGCAGTTCCTCCATAGGGCCAGGATGTTGGACAGGTAGTTAGACAGGCAGCAGAGCCTGCGGTGAGACGGTCTGCTAGAGATAGACGTCCACCTGACAGATTTCAGCCCTCTATGCATTATGTTTTGGTTACAGATGCAGGAGAGCCTTTCACTTATGATGAGGCTATGCGCAGGGGTGACAGTCACTCCTGGGAGAGGGCTATGCAGTCTGAGATAGACTCCCTGCATAAGAATGAGACTTGGGATTTGGTTGCCTTGCCTAAGGGCAAGAAGGCTTTGCCATGCAAGTGGGTGTACAAGCTGAAAAGTACCCCTGGACACCCCAAGCCGGCATACAAGGCTAGATTGGTAGCAAAGGGTTTTAAGCAGGAACATGGTGTGGACTTTGAAGAGGTCTTCTCTCCTGTGGTTAAGATGACCACCCTGCGCTTAGTCTTGGCTTTGGTTGCACAGCTTGACTTAGATCTATATCAGATGGATGTCAAGACGGCTTTTCTACATGGGGACTTGCATGATGAGATCTATATGGATCAGCCTAAGGGCTTTGCAGAACCTGGCAGGGAGCACCTAGTGTGCAAGTTGAAGAAGAGCTTGTATGGCTTGAAGCAGGCACCTAGGGAATGGTATCATAAGTTTGATGCCTTTATGCAGTCACAGGGCTACAGCAGGAGTGCTATGGATCCGTGTCTTTACACGAAGAAAGCCCGTGATGGCAGTTTGCTTATCTTGGTACTCTATGTTGATGATATGCTGATAGTAGGGAAAGCTCATGATGAGCTAGATGCTCTTAAATCTCAACTAAAGAAGAGCTTTGAGATGAAGGATTTGGGACAGGCCTCACATATACTTGGGATGCGCATTAAGCGCGATAGGCATCAGGGACTTTTGTATCTCTCACAGCGGGAGTACATTCATAAAGTCCTTGAGCGCTTCCGCATGCATGACGTAAAGCCTATTGGCTGTCCATTACCTTCTTATGTGAAGGTATCACAGGCCGATTGTCCGCAGACAGATGAGCAGAGGGCCGAGATGGCCAAGATCCCTTATGCATCAGCCGTGGGCAGTTTGATGTATGCCATGATAGCCACTCGTCCAGATATTGCACATGTAGTTGGTGTTGTGGCACGCTATATGGCTACACCTGGCAGCAGACATTGGGATGCCATGAAGGGTATCATGAGGTACCTGAAGGGCACAGCAGATACGTGTATTTGCTATGGCAGCCAGGATACAGGGGTCGTGGGGTACACTGACTCCGATTATGCAGGACATGCAGATAGTAGGAAGTCCACTTCTGGCTATGTATTCACCTATGCTGGAGGGGCTATCTCTTGGATGTCCAGGGTTCAGAAGTGTACGGCTTTGTCTACCACTGAGGCCTAGTATGTTGCAGCCACTGAGGCTTGCAAGGAGGCCATATGGTTAGGCCGTCTAGTTGCTGACCTTGGGATTGATGCTACACCTACACTGCATTCGGATTCTATGAGTGCCATTCAGTTGGCTAAGAATCCGGTCTTCCATGCGAAGACGAAACACATTGAGGTGAGGTATCACTTCATACGTGGTGTCGTGGAGGACAGGTCTGTTGACCTTGTCAAGATCTCCACTGACGAGAATCCTGCAGATTTGCTCACGAAGAGCCTCACTACTGAGCGCTTTGCCTTCCTCAAGAGGTTGATGGGCGTTGGATGAGATGTCACCTTTCCTCACCTATGTACATTTGTACTGTCTTTTCTTTTTCTTTTCTCTCTCACTAGGGCAGATTCGCCTTTAAGTGGGAGGTTGTTGGGGGTAAAGGCGCCTCCGCCGTGCCGCCCCGTGTATTACTACACTGACAGTACCCGCCACTGCACACTGCAGGTGGCGGGCGCCTGTCACGTCACTTTATTCTTTATTCTTTTAGTGACAGTTTGAATAAAGGAAGGCCCGGTCACACATTGTGACTGTTGGAGTTCCCATTTCTTCTCTCTCTCTTTCTTGCTCTTGCTCTCCCGCCATAGCTCGCGTGCAAGCTTCGATCCTTCTCACCTTTCACCTTTTGCATAAACAATTGGGTGACCATGTTGCCCTCTTGCAAAGGCTCTCACAAGGTCAAAAGAAGAAAAAGAGAGGATATAAAACATCACTGGAAAGGGCGTATCATTGCTTTCAAAATTATGCATGAAGGGTGGTTAGCCAAAGTGTAACATGTTTACATGGCCAAGGATATGCACTTATCTCCTAATGAACGTGTTTGCCAGCAAACACATTGTTAGTCTTAAGTTGATAACATATATGATTTTTTAAAAATTTAAGCAAGTATTAATATTGAATTCTTCGTTGTAGATATATTTCCATCAACAAGTACTGAATGGCAACCTGTGGAGAGTTTGAGTGGAACTTTGAATGCGATTCATAAGGCATTTGCAGACATTATATATGCTGATGAGACCGTCCGTTCTTTCAGTGAGAGAAGAATTTTTATATATTACGCACAATATGTGATTCCATCTAAAGAGGGTACATATGGACATATCGAGGATTTGCCATTGCCAAGTCTCTTCTCTCTTATTTGGGAGGTTCCTGATAAGGCAACCATGCATAGTTTTAAATTCAAAATATGTCAAGATATTCAAAAGTCCATGACAACTAGAAGGATCTCAAGAAGAATACGCCTGTCATGGTTTATGCCCTTACATATCTTTGTGGGTTGCTTCAAAATAGCAAACTTACAGAGAACAGAAGTATCTTGGCTAAGTAGAAATTTTGCAAGTGTAGAACTAGATAACATTATAGGGAAGCTTTGGAAATCTAGAGATATTGACCATAAGGGCGACACCATGAGGTGTATAGTATGCCCCCAATCCTTGTCTCTGTGTTATAATATAGCACAACAAACTCTTGCTTTGGGTTTTGATTATAGGAGATGCAAACTTAAACTAGGCATGTGGATTCCCTTGGATTCAGATACAGATTGCATGCCCTTCAATCTTAAGGTGCAAGTTATAGAAAAGGAGGTAAATATTACTTCCAATTGGAATCTTAAAGATGTAAGGGATACTTTGCAGATGCTAGACTGTACATCCCTAGAATATAAGCTCAAAGTAAATGGTAAAGTAGTAGGGAAAAGAGCTAAATTATCTTTCTCTTGTATGAGTTGCTTGCCTCCTTCAATTGTAAGCTTCGAGCCATAAAATTGAAAACGTTACATTGGACAAAAAACTTTTCATTGAATGAAGAGTTACAAAATTGAAGTGTAGATATACAAAGATCTTGCTATTTTGTATCTACTTGTCTTCTTTCATCATTGTAACTTCTTCGTCACTTTTTGAAAAGATAGATCTTGCAGTTGCAGTGGCTTTTTTTTTTTTGGTTGGTTGAAGAATTTAACTTGGACAGGGGCCCTCTTCTCTTGAGGGGGGGTAGATGAGAAGATGGATGAGAAAGTGTTGGCATTTCTGTCTTTATGGAGCTTGCCTTACTTGTCTTTCTAGATGACTTGCATTTTGCCTTACTCTTAGTTAAGGATGTAAGTGGAGGAGAGTTGGGGTGGACTGGTGTGATTGCCCTGTCCAAAATTAACTCAATACATCTCTCTCTTATCCACCATGTGTATGAATCCGGGTAATCTTGGCACTGCAAGGAAAATTGTAATAAGTTGTTAGGTGAGTGATAGTTTGTACTTGTAGGGAGTAAAAACAAAGAAATGGAATGATTATAAAATTTGATAATAATGTTGTTGCTCAAAATCTAATAACGTTGCTCAAAACAGAATGTGAACGATACTTACATTAACCTCATCTATCTTGAGAATCTTTGAATCTATTATCCTACAAACATTTGAAATTACTCTCCATCCACAAGAATACGCATCATTTTGTAAGGGCACTTCTTGTAAGAGAAAACTATATGGTTTTTGAGGATCAGCAATATCCTCATATGTAGTGTCCAAAAAGGTTACCACCAACCTCCCAGCACTGTAAATGGAAACATGTTATAAAAAAAGGACAATAAATAAAATAAACAATAAATCAAAAAGTGAGGATTTGTATTCAACGCACATTTTTTCTTGACCGTGGATACCCCTAAGAGAGTTCATAAGGATAATTTCTCGAGTGAGAATATCAATATATATTAAGCTCCAATGTCCTCTGCAAAGTAAAATATTAGTAAGAAATGCATACTATAAAGAAGTATACATTAAACCCTTTGCAAAATTGCATACCTTTCAATGTAAGGAAAAAAAATATGGTAGTTTGTAATTGGATCGAACGATTTGAAAAATAATTCTATGTTTGAACGAGATTTTGAAAACAATTCCACTGATAACAGTGGATCAACGATAAATATAGTTTAGAGATTTCTTGGCTAAGAGAAAAAATCAACGCCCTAAAACCAAAAGTAAAACCAAATGAATATCAATTGCAATGAACAAAACAACACTATCATTCCATTAAAAAAATTTGAGCCAAAAATCCTTACCTTATGCAACAAAAGACTACTGAATCTGACAATTGAATATCTTTTTTAACAAACATTCCTTTGTCCTCAGGGAAAATACTACGATAGTCTTCTGAAGAAGTGCAAGAGACATTCACAACCATTTGCCCATATACCTCCCCCATTCTCTTCAGATTGACACGACCAAGGACATCGATTTTTCTCTTGCAAACTTCATCCTCTGACTCTATAGTCTCTTATGGTCGTTCTTGATGGGCGTCTTCTTCAGGTTCTTGATAGGTAGACACTTGTTCGGATGTGGTCTTTGCAGGGTCTAAATGTGTCATGTCCTCAATCACTGGCCGTTTCGCTCTCCTAGACAATTTTGGAGGAATGCTAAGGATCTCAAATGCTTTTTATCAATAGTGGGCAAGGGCCTCAATACCTTGTCTGATTCTGCTAACCATACTAAAGTCTTTGTTCATCAAAGTCATTCTATGAGCGTGGGTAGTAGCAATGTAAGCATCGTTCATAAAATCAATAACGAAGTCTTCAAGAGCCTCCTGAAGGCAAAGAATGGCTGCAAGCTGCCATTTTTTTTGCATGCCAACTTCAGTGGACACCCTTGATAATCTAAAAGAAATATATTTGACAACCCTAATAAATGCTGTCTTTGGAATCACATGCTGTGTAGCTCTTTGTGCCTTCCTTATCTCACTAAAACATTTTTGAACATAAAAAAATCTAGACTTTCTCTTTCTTCGGCTTGGAAGGGTCTTCTTCTCCATGGGCATAAGAGGGTCCAAGTTGCTCTGTCTGTTGAATAGGGGCTCTAAGGGAGGTTGGAACTTAGCAGTTGTTGTAGGGGAGGATTGTACATGATGAAGCTTACTCTGGTAGGAGAAGACACAGTCTCTGCACTAGATTTCTTAGATTCCATGGCAGGAGACTGAGGGCAACCAGGGGTAGGTGGGATCTCAGGATGGAAAGATTGAGAAGCTGAAAGCCTTGTCTCCTCCTCACTCTCATTGCTGTCTATATGCACCTTCCTTGCAGTCTGCTTTGTCCTAGCCATGAACCTGCAGAAAAATGAGACTTGTTAGAACATTTAAAAACCATGAGTAAAAAATGAGACTAGTTAGAATATTAAAAAACCATAAGTAACCCAAACATCAACAACAAATACGGCGCGATAGGAGAAAAAGCCCGGGTTTGAAATGAAGCTCCTCGTGCTGTATTTGCAGATGACCGATACGGCGCGATAGGAGAAAACCGTGGGTCTAAAATGTTACTCCTCGCGTCGTATTTGTGATAGGACTAAAGCACGGTTTAACTTCTCGAGCCGTAGATTGATACGACGCGAATACAGTGAAGCACATTTTTAAAAAGCAACCTCTCGTGCCATATTTGTGGTGACCAATACGACGTGAAAATAGTGAAGCGCAGATTTAAAAAGCACATGCTCACACCGTATTTGCAGTGACCGATATGGTGCGAAAACAATGAAGCACATGTTTAAAAATCACCTTCTTGTGCCGTATTTGCGGTGACTGATACGATGCGAATATGTTGAAGCGCAGGTTAAAAAACAACTCCTTGCACCATAATTGCGGTGACCGGGATATAGGGCGAAGTTGATCTCGACGTGGCTGTGTATTCATGCTTTGGATTTGAAAAGTGAGCCACATAAGCTACCATCGATCTTTTATAACTGCGGGGTACGTGACACGTGGCAGTGTTTAATTGGCTAGGTTTTGCGTGGGCCATCCACGTGGTTGTCTACGTGGCTTCGCACGTGGCAAATATTTTTCACTCTATATAAACACTATGGTCAGGCATTTATGACTTTTTTTGCAAATTTACAAGCTTGTTTAGAGTTGAGGTCCACTTTCAGTGTTTCTTATGTGAATTTGCGCCATTTTGTTTACCCAAGGTATCGTACTTTCACTCATGTCTAAACCTAAGGATGTTGCAGGCTCCCAAGAGCAGGTAATCCCTTCTAAAAAAAGAAGAAGATTGTCATCAGGGTCAACAAGAGCTTCTAGTTGTGCTGCCTTCTCCCCTGAAATTCCCATAGCTTCCTCCCCTTGTTCAGTAGCAAGTGTGGGAATGCCTAAGAAGTCTCCAATCAAAGGCAAGTCACCATTGAGGGTTTCTGGATTGTCTCAGATCACAGAGGTTTCTCCATCTGAAAGGCTCCTAGACTTTCTTCTTCAAAATGGCATGGAGTTATCTTATTACAGAACTACAAAGGATATTTTCAACCCTGACTGGGATATTGACCATGTATTAAACTCATGTAAGAAGTTTTTCCTGGAGGAGTTTGCTGAGTTTGAAAGTCTTTCATTTTTGGTAGTTGAAAAGGATGCACAGGAATACGTTCACATACCTATTGGGAGCTCACCTTCAGAGAAGGCTTTGTTTTCAAGAAAGTGTACATCTCATTCTCTTGACCGATTTTGTACCTCAGATTTGTTTTGTTCTACTCATTCTAGGAAATGCAGGCTTATGTCCAAAACAATTGCATTCATTACATTTTCTCTTGTTAAATATCCTGTGAAATTTGATGAAAAACAATTAGAAGGTCCAAAATGTTCCAGCTTTTGCCTTTTGGATGAGGTAGTAAGAGAGAATATTTAATCCAAGCTTTCTTCGATAAAATTTCCATTGGCAGAAAATGATTGTTACTCTTATGAATTTGCAGCATATCCTTCATATCCATGGGCCTTACTTTGTGGAGGAGAAAGGCCCCCTCGCAACTTATAGCGGCCAAGGCATGGAAAAATCTCACTATCAAGCACGTACAAGTTTTTTTCAAAGCACAAGACATGGATGTGGAGTTACAAAAAGCAATGCTCTTGAGGAGCTATTCAATTGGTTTGTTCGACGATCTTCAAAGAATTAATACTTTAACTTAAGAATTCATAGTATTTTTCGACGACAACTTCAAAGAATGAAGACTTCAACTTGAGAATTCAAGAAAGGAAAGTACAAAGCTAGCTCTTAAGAGCCTTTACATCATCCTCCCTTTCCGGGATATTTCCTCTATAACGCAGAAATTTTCTTCTCTTGTATAGCCAACTATCGATTTTATATCAGTTTGTTTTGCTACCAAAGCATAAGATGAGAGGGCCAGAAAGTATCCTACTCTAGAAGCAAAGAAACCAGGACCATTAAAAAAAATCCTAATTGCCGCAGTCTTCTCCAAAAGCATCACCTTGTGTGCATTGTATTGTAACCCAGAGAAACTAAGTAGCCTTGTAAGTGCCTTGATACATAGTATAGGCCATGTTGCTTCCTTTGATAAGATGTTATGAAATACCAATAAAACATGCAGATCAATCCTTACTAAGTAATGGCCAAGTGCAACATCTTTATGTGAACTAATACCAACTCTTGTCCCTTTACCCCATCCCAAGAAGTTATCAAAATCTTCAATCTCCAACTGTAAAAAAAGATAAATGGCAAATGAATGTTGAAATCAAACATATTAATGTATATACATCTTACAAAATTTGAGATAATAGTACCAATTGATTTTCATCATTTTCTAGCTTAGTTGGATTTCATATGTTAATTGATGATTGTGCCTCATTGGTATCTTCCAATTCTTTAACATATTGCGACTCTTCTCTTCCAAAATGGGAAATTCCAAGTCGGCCTTAAAGGCTGTGGAACTCCTCTTCAGTAATCCCATACTCTTCCTCATCATTCTTTGCCTTACGAAAACAAAGAGAAAGGGCATCCCCTGCTTCAATAAACTTGTCGTTCGTAATTTCAGTGTCAAGTTTAAGTAACTCTTCTTTTGATTCATTTTTGACATCAACAATGCCATTTGCAACATCAGAAGCCTCTGCAATGATGGCTAAACAATAATCCTCCCTAAGATTGAAGAGCCTTTGAATGTCTGCTAGCAGTATGTATTCCTTGTCCTTGATAGGGAAAGTTGGAAGTTAAGCAACAGTATAAAAAGAAGAGTCACATACAAGATCTGCATTTGCATGGTTTTCTACAATAATGGTCTCAGCTTTGAATTGGGCAATATCTAGTTTGCCAACAATATTTGCTTCTTGTTCAAGGTCCAAACATTCCTCTACATAAAAAGTGATATCTTTTTCTCCCCATGCCTCCTTTATTGCCTAAAAAAGATTTGTAATCAAACATTTGAACTCTTCTGGATACGTGTACGTTTTCGTTTGTTACTTGAGGAGCTTTAGGAAGACATCAACGTGTCTCCAAACCTCCATCCTTAGAAATGCAAGTCGTGGTGTGGTTGCAACGTTTGTCATTATCCCACACAGCTCTCTCCAATGCTCCCAAGTAATGCTCACCTGTTTTCCTGTATGGTTACCTAAAAAACGTCTAGCTTTTGAGCCTCCCATTGAGACATCAGCCAAGACATCTCTTGTTTTCCCTGAAAGTGTTGGATCTTTTCTTAAATGAACTTGACCTCCATGAAAACCCATTTTGGAGAGTAATGCCTCACATTTGTCAATACACTCATTCAATAAAGACAAAGGCTTAATTGAGTATGCATAGTCAAGATGCAACCTGATCAATAATTCTAATCTCTGCATGCAAAGTACATATATGAACATTAGTAAGAGGAATTGAAAGAATTGGATCCCATATATCTTCCTTGTTTTTTTAAAAAACTTAGATCTATAGAGTCTCTAGTTGGGGCTCTTCTTACAGGGTGCAAGTTGCTCCAATTTTTAGACCCAACACTTTCCATGCAATAAATACAAGGATATTTTGCATTTGCCCCATTACATATTCCAAGCATACATTTGATCGTTTTCAAGTTAGTGCTCATGTGCCATTCCACATTAAAATTACCAACCCCATCAACAACCAACATTTCTCCTTCACTTTGAGACTTAATAATGTTTGGAATACATGCATGAGTAAACAACCATTTCAGTGTTTCATGATTCTCAATTGGTACCTGAGTTGCACCAACCCACCAAATCTCCATCTCAGACTGGAACTTATGCACTGGTGCTTGACCCCTGCCATTGCTGTATTCCAATGCCCTGTTCATGATGCAAATGCTGACTCTTTCCATATTTTTTCCTTTTTGAATTTGTGCTTCATCTAACTTCAAGGCAAACTTTAAAACACCGTGACATTCCTCTAATGTGGGTCTATACATGTGAACCATTGCAATCTGCACTCTTCTTAGATCAACCCATATATTGTTAAATGCATTGTATTCAAAACTAGATTTTCTTTTTGTCTTTTCATATGGCATAGATACTTCAATATGAATTTATTCCCCGAAAACTTGTGGAATCTTACGATTCATGGCAGTCCTTGCAACTGATACTCCTAGGGCTCGAGGTAATCCAAATGTAGTTATTCTATTACATTTTAGATTTTTAAACCATAATCTTGAGATAGCCCGATAACCTTTTCGACTAATGCCCACAGTATCACATGTCTCTACAATTTTGTTTGGTTTTACTGTGTCCTTTAAGTCCTTCACTAATTCTTTGAGAGTTGGGCTTCTCAAACCCATATTTTGAGGTGACCTAAGAATCCTCAAAATATCATTCTTATTCATGGTCTCTTTTAAAAAACTGATTCTCTCCTCACTCTCTCAAATATTAATACCTGACATGTTGGAGACATTTTTTTTTGCAAGATTCAATCTTCTTTTCTTTGCTCTCTCACACAAGCTAGTTATATTTTTTAATGGTCTCTTTCTCTGTCTTAATCCTACTGGAGTTTTTTTTAAAAATGTGCGAACTTGTCTTGCAATGACTTACTAGCAGTTTCCAAAACATCAATCTTATTTGTAAGCTCAGAAATGCTTGTCTGTGCAATAAATAATGCTTTTCTCATTTCATTCATCTGAGCCATGTATGTGTAAGATGCAGAGTATAACCTTTTACAATACCCAAGCATCCCATTATAACCTTCCCCAACATATCTCATGCAGTCATGAATATTAAAAAAATTAGGAGGTTTCATTGTTGAAGGATCCTTTGGATAAATATTTCCATCTACCCACAAATCTATACGTTTCTTTCCTTGAGTTCGCAATATGTTGGCCTCCATCTCATCTGTTAGTACTCGACGATGTATACTTCTCCAAGATGAATAAATGGGATCTAGTTGGATGGTAAGTTTGTATTTGCATGTGCTCGCATTTGTATCACTTGCAGAGGTGTTGCTAAACATTTTAGTAGATCAACGATCACAGTGATAAGAAAGTGAGCACAAAGAAGAGAATGGTGAAAAAGAATGGAGAAGGAGCATGTGAAAAGAAGACATGGGAGTAGAAAAATGACGCGGGAGTAGACAAATCGTGATATAGGTGGACATTTCTCGAAAATACAAATTCTCCCAAGTTCCAAGACAAAAAACGGCCAAAAAGGTGACACTGACTTAAATTAAATTTGAGGGACAATTAATGGCTCAGCTCTTTGATGAATTCAATATTCTCTCATTAATCACATCTGAGCAACCAAATTTGGCGTTTTCATTCTTCCAAAATCTCAACTAATTAGCAACTTAATCATTTTCTTACAAGTGCCTTTTTTGAAGCATTTTTGGCCAAGAGTCATTTTTGAATAATAAATCAAATAAATCGAATAATTTATATTCTTATCATTTGCATGACATAGAACAACTCCCACTGTATCCTTAGAAGCATCAGCATGAATATGAAACTCTTTAGTCCAATCAAGTGAAACCAAAATTGGACCTTCAACCAACTTAGCTTTCAATTTCTTAAATGTAGCTTGGCATACTAAATCCCAATCGTAAGGTTGATTCTTCTTAAAAGTAAAGCAGTTAGAGGTGAAACTACCACTGCAAATGGCTCAATAAAGTGTCGATAAAAATTTAGATGGCCAATTAAACCCTCGTAATTGCTTCAAATTTTAAGGTGAAGGTAAATCATCAATTTTCTATAGTTTTGCTATATCCATTGCAATACCATCACCCGAAACTATATGGCTTAATAATATTCCATGTTGTACTCCAAAAACACACTTCTCAGGATTTAAAGAAACACCTGTACTCTCACAACATTGGAATACCTCTTCCAATCGATTAGCCATAGTATCCTCATCACCATGCACACAAAAGTAATCTAAGAAGACTTCCATCCATTTAATCAAAAAATCCTGAAAGATTGCCATCATCACTCTTTGAAAAGTAGCTAGGGCATTACACAAACCAAATGGCATTACTTTATAAGCAAAGGTCCCCCACTCTATAGCGAAAGTAGTTTTAGGCTAATCATTACGGTTAATCAAAATTTGATTACATCCGCTAAAACCGTCCATAAAAGAATATAGTTGATGTCTTGCCACATGATCTAATAATTTATTAGAGAAAGGCAAAGGAAAATGATCCTTACGAGTGTGCTTATTCAGTGCATGATAATCCACAGATATGCGAATTTTATTGGAATTCTTCTTAGGAACAATGACTATAGGTAAAACCCAATCACTGTACGCAACATGATAGATAAAACCCACATTCAATAATTTAATAATTTCAACATGTAATTTATCTGCATAGTTAGGATTTGTACACTGTTGACACTAGCGTATAGGTCTAACACCTGGTTCAATATCAATATAATGTTGGCACAATTCAAGTTTCATGCATTTCAAATCCGCATAGTTCCAAGCAAACACATGAGAACATTTCTTTAGAACATTCTGTAACTTCTCCAAAGCAATACTTTGCAACTGATTTCCCAATAATAAAAATTTATTAGGTGCCGCTTCAAAATGTGTTGTTTCAATTTTTGAATTGCGCACATAAGCTGTTTGAACCCTATTAAGTTTAATAATTGGTACATCACTGGATTTCATTATGGGTACATGACATAGTCGATTACCCACTTCCACATTTTGCCCATCATTAACTTCAGATTGTGGATCGTGAGATGGTGATTTGCAAGATGTGTGATACACAACTAATGCACTAAAAGGTTCATTCGGTGGAGAAAACTCAATGATCTCAACCATATAATGATCCAACACATCTTGCTTTCCCATTAATGCTTGCAAGTTCTTTGAATAATACCTTGTAATTTTATTTTTATTCTTACTTTGATCATATAAACCTTGGCAATAATGTCACAAAATGTGATTATGAAACTCAAGACATCATTGATCCGGAAGAGTCCACTTCCATCTCTTACATTTCAACTTAAGTATCAACAAGTGAAGATTTTCATTTTCTTCTCCTTGTATGCGACAGTCTAAATAGTGAATAATTCTCTTTATCTCTGTAAAATTTGTGGAGCCACTGGTTCATGCCATGAGAGGTGTGGTTCAATCCCATCACCATAAATTGTAAAGTCCATAATCTTTTTTGGTGGGATGTGGTAAAATCTTTCTCTTGCCACGCTCGTCACTTACACATGAAAATAAATTTCCATTCTAGATCTCAAAGGCACTCCCCCTTTTGGATGATCTATTTGACGTAGTTGATGATAGAGACAAGGGACATTTGTAGCCCCCTAGCCCCTACTAGGAGACACTAGGACACTTTCACTTTTTCTCTCTGAAGACAAGTTGTTACGAGATGTCGAGCTTGCCTTTGCTTGCAAAACACTGATGGTTGCATCCCTCATAGTTAATTGTTCCATCTATTGAAATTGTACTTGTTCTATATGTCACTTCTTCTGTAACACTTGCTCGAAAAAATTCTCAATTTGACTTGCAATCTCATCTAGATCATTTATCTCCTTGCTATAATATAATTGTAAAGATTACACTAATTTCTTATTCTTTGATGATTCACGTTCTGCAACAGCTTTATCTATTTGTAGTTGAGTGATTTTATTTAGCAATATTTGAATGAGATCACTATCATCTGCTACCTCATCTTTATTACATAAAATTTCCTCCTCCAAGGCATCCACTGAGTAAAACACATTCCCTTGAGGCATCTCCATAGATTTACTATGATAACTGAGCTCATCCTTGCACTTCTCTTCCCAATTTATCATGGTGACATAACAGGAGACAACTCCACCATCGGGAGAATCATTGTCATCTTCTTTACAAGATAGAGACTGGAAAGACCTACAACTCCCATTACCATGGGATTCTCATATTCTTGTTCTCCAATAATGGAAGCAAAATTGTTGAATAGACAAAGGTAATTGGTCAACCCAAATGGAATCTTATCCATCTCCAGAGAAGAAAATGTAATAGGTAGGTTCTCTGTTTCCCTTTCATTAACCTCCAACATTAGTGTAAATTCTTCAATGTATGGTTCATCACCCATCTCCATTCCATCCTCTGATTCTTCTTCGTGCATACTGACTCAAGAATTAAACTCAAAGAAGAAATCGTGAAAATGATCGTGCTCTTGTATTCCACTGACATTTAACCTTGGGCTCTCCCTCACTAAGCTTCTAGCATCTAAACTAGTAATCCCCCATTCGTCTCTCTCCAGCATTTTCCTCATCCACAAAAACTGCGAATAGATCAAATAAACCACTATCAGAGGTGGTCAACCAATTAGCTATATCACTATTACTATCATCTTCTGAAGAATAGTGCATAGGATATTTCCCCATACCCAAGGGTTTTGCCATATTATTTTGATGCACCATATTGACGGTTGTCTTATCCTTGTCTAACAAGGCATGATGACGTAAATCTCTATATTGCCAAGCATAGTTTTGCTTAGTCTTTGAGCTCTCATTAAATTCATCCTCTGTTCTAGGGCCTTCAGACTTATTCGTATCTGTGCTTTCCTCCATAGGTTCATGCAAAAACTCCCTAGCCACAACTCTCAACTATACCCTATCATGCTTGGGTCCTATCGTTATAATGCATTTGTGCCAACTTTGGTCGCACCGTGATTGCAACAACCAAGGTCTACCCAAAAGAAGTGGATATGAAGTAGCTCCTTGGACAGGTCACACTACCAAAAAATTAATGCTAAAGTCCAATCGTGCAATCACAGTTGGAATTTGATGTAAGAGACCTAAAGGAGTCACTTTTTGTTGATTAGCTAATCATAGAACAATACTTGTAATCTCCTTCTTATCATGCAGCCCCAATTTAAGCATTGTCTCTTTTGTCATTAAATTCATTGCTACTCCACCATCCAACTGAGCCCCAAATATCATGTGCTTCATTACCTCCATGTCTCCGTGGTCTAAGAATAAATCAATGATTCTTACAGATCGAACACCTGTATTTTTAGTATCACTTCTTGCATTAGGCAAGACAGTCGTGGGATTGCACCTTTTAGCCCTTTGCCATACTAATCTATGATATATCTCTCTTCTACAAGTATGTAACAAGAGGGATACACACCGACGAGGGTTTAGACACCCAGTCACACTGACCGGGGTATATAAGGTGTAAGAGTCCCAAATTAGGGCAACTAGTTATTATCAAGATCATACTCTTCACCTTTATCTCTAGCTTCCATGGCTTCCTCCTTCCTTCTCTCCTCTTTTCTCTCTTTCTCTCTTTCTCTCTCTTCTTCTACTCTTCTTTCTTCTTCTTCTTGCTCTCTTTCTCTCTCCTCAGCTCTTCTTCTCTCTCCTCTCAGCTTCTTTCATTACAAGTGGTATCAGAGCTTCAGGCTTTGGTCCTTTTCTTCTTTCCCCTTTCTTCCTTTTCAAATCCCAAAAACCCTAGTTACTCTTACAAGTACAGGTACAGCAAGAAGGACTACAGTTAACTTCAGCTTTTTGGAGCAAGCAAGAGCTATGGCTGGAGAGTCAGACATATCTAGAGGTAAAATAGTTAAAATAGCAGGTTGTCACTTCTTTTCATGCAAATTTTAAGGGTTCCAGGCCAAGTTTAGCCTTCCCAGGAGTTGGAAGAGGGCAAAAGCTTAGTTACTTTTTGCCCCATCCCACTCTCTCTCTTCTCCTGCAAGCTGCCAGCCCAAAGAAACCCCAAGATCTAGCTTGAGGGTGCTCCCCAACATCAACCAGCCCCAGAACATCGTCCTTGACCCCACAAGCTACTGATCAAGTAGTGGATTGGGGGAGTTGTTGCCTAGAAGGCCTATAGGGCAGCTCCTGCAATTTGTGGCGCATTTTGCGCTGGCTACCCTGCCCTCCCCCAGCCCTCTTGCCATTCCCCCACTGCTGCCTAGCCACTCCTTGCCACTCCTGGGCATTGATTCAACATACCTCTCTCTTCCCCCTTGGCACTTTTGATCGCGAGATTCAATCTTCAAGGTGGACAGTAGCTGGATAGTTTGGGGCAACCATGGATTCTTCAAACTGAAGCTATCTCTGACCCTCAAAGCTCAACCCCCATAAGCCCTTCAGCCCGTGAATGAATCCTCTCACCCGGATGAAGACGTGGAGTTCAGCTTGCATGGAAGCCTTGTGGGAAGCCATGAAAGCTTCACTTGAAGCTTCCCATCTTTGAAGCTCAAGCTTGGGGACAAGCAGAAGAGCCTTCCTCATCTCAGTAGGAGCATTTGAATGTTGCAGTATTCTTCCACGAATGCTGAAGTATTCTTCCACGAATGCCCCAACCAACCGGACTTGATCGATGATTCATGCTTCAACGATCCTCCCAAGTATTCAAGAGGTATGCCAATTTGATCTTAATCTCTCAATTTAGCCACTTGATTAGCTTAATCCATTGTTGGAGAGATTCAATATTGCATAGGTTTAATAGATCAATCCTCTTCATGTGCATGCATCATACCTCTTACTAAAATTTATTGTAATGGTTGACATTAACCTCCATTTGGCCTTGTGATCTCAGATGAGCCCAAAATGAATAATAGCCATTGTAAATTGGGTAAGTAGCAGCCAATGAGTCACTGGAATGTCAAGGTAACCCCTACCCCCAACCTTTGTCATTCCTTGCATCTCATGAAAAGCCCCAATGTTTCCTTTCAAATGCATATCATACTAATTGCTTAATAAAAATGTCTACCATGTATACTCCAGTTGAGGAAAAAGACTGATGCCAGGCGAGGTGGTAAGACAAAAGAGAGGTGACCCTCCCTTACCACTTAAGACCCTAAAGGGGTGCACAACCCAGCCCGAGGGGAACTTTGCCCACCTCCCGGTGATCCGGAGCCCGATACTTGTATGCAGGTGCAGGAACTTTCCATGAGCTCCACTTCCCCCCCTAACCCACTAATCCCTCTTGGACACCCCACAATGCTAATGGCACCCATGTATGACACTTGAAGTGCATGCAGTCAAAAGAGATGTATGGCAGTGAATGTACTTATGCATTAATGGCAGAGCCGATGGGTATGCATTGATGATGGGATTATGCTCAGTATGCTTAGTATGCTATTGATGTGGCTGATCAGGCTCCTTGAACCATGCTCTATCCATGTACGACCTTGGCAATAAGGAACATGAAGTGTTTTTGGTCACAATCCTACATGACAGTCAAGAACATCCTATTGCAAAAATTTCTATTTTGAATATGGGAGTGAACCATATAGCTCACCTCAAAGAGGGCTTTGTCCCCTCCAATTTAAATAAAATCTCCCCAATCTACGGTTTGCAAGTTATGCCTATTTTTGTGCACTAGGGTCAATGTGGACAGGGAGCAGACCGCTCCAGGACAAGTACTTTAAACCCATTACAAAAAATTATGATTATTTTCTATCACAAAGATTAATAGCTCCTCTTTGTCCCCTCCAACTTGAGCCAAAAAAATCATCAATCGGAGTTTCCTACAAAGAGTTACGCCCCTTTTATTGACAGTAGGTCCTGTGGACTGCATCCAGATGGCTAGCTAGAAAGGCAAAAGCAAGGACTAAGAGGACCTCTAGAGGGAGATTAGAGACTCTCAGACCTCCATGAATGAGGAACCAAGCTCGGCACAGGATTATCATGGTGACATATAAGAGGAAATGCCTGAAACGGACCCGTACACCCTTCTCAATCACACCCTCTGTCAGCATGAGCTTCGGCATATGGAATGACATAATGATATGGTCACCAACCACCGCCAAATGATGTTCAAGTTTGACGAAGCGATCGAGCACATGGCTCTCTCAAACTCAAAGACTCAACATACCTTGGATAAACTCACTACTCTTGTTGTTCAATTAGTGATTGCTTCATCCCAAGAGAAGACCAATGACTCTAGGCATGAGTCTAGACATCCTCCACATCAGGGACCGTTGCATGGTCCGCAAGGTATACTTGGAACTAAGGGAATTTCCCCTTCTACCTATGAGATCGAGGAACCCTCTTATATGCATGATGAGCCCCTATTGAATTCCCCCATCCACCATGCAGCCAACATCAATTTGAGGCCTTCCCCCACAACGCTGGGTCGGATTTCCCCCGCTCTCCCTAGGAGCCCCCATGCACCCCATATGAATCATCCCCATCAAGGACAATATGGTACAAATGGCCAGCCTGGAAATCATGGACATCATGGTTATAATGGACAACATGGGCTTAATGTACCACAAGGGATGTATGGACAGCAAGGCATGTATGGCCACCCACGGGATGTTTGGACAACAAGGATTTCATGGGTAGCATGGCCCCAATGATTTGTGTGACAAGGTCATCCTAACAAAGTACAATGGGCAATCCCTCTCACCATCTGACTTGGAGGAATGGACGTCCAAGTTGGAGTCCTACTTCAATATCTACCCCCGCATTGATGATCAAAAAATACTTTTTTCTTCTCTCCAATTGGAAGGATTTGCCCACAGATGGTGGCACTATATCAATCGAGAGAATCAACACTTCATTGACTGGGAAGATTTTAAAATGCACATAGTCTAAGTTTTTGTGTCCCTTGTGGAAAAAGAGCAGTTGGCAAGACGATGGTACACTCTTGATCAATGTAACCACACTGTACGTGAATACACAAATCAATTCATGAACTTGACCATGTATGTGGAGAGCATTAGTGATGATGCTAAATTGCACAAGTATATCTATGGATTGGAACTGAGCCTATCAGCAGATGTCATGGCCCAAAAACCTACCACACTGTTTGATGCAATTGAACTAGCCGAGAGATATGCAAGAAAGTATCATAAGAATGAACATTTTCAGCAAGGTGTTGGACAGCCCTGCACTCCTTCATGATCAGCCCCATATGGAGGTGGTTTTCGCAGTACTTCTATGCCTAATAACAACCCCAAAGTACCCACTTACCCTGCCTTCCATGTGAAAAGAAAAATGGGCACTTTTGGGACAACATCGGGCTCTAATGCTGAGAATAGGTATGTTGAAAATAAATAGTCCACTACATCACCTTCCCATGGATCCAAGAGCCAACGATTCATCTCCCCAGATGTTGTGAAGGAACGAAAGGAAAAGGGCCTATGCTTTAAGTGTGGAGATAAGTACACAGCTGATCATGCCTCCAAATGCCCGTACAAGACAGTTAAGGTCAAAGTTCATAGCATGTATGTCATGGAATATTGGCACACTGAGGAGGATGACTTGCCTATTGACCAGGCTAAGCCTACGGAGGATGTTGATCACGAGTAGTTCTATGACCCCAAGGATGGGTTTCCCTTTGACCCGGGTGGTGCTCCATCACAGATACTTGATTTAACATCCCACCCACCTCCCACTTCCCTTTGCTCAATCTCCTTGGATGTTTGTGTTGAGATATCGAGCTCCACTCGTGATATGCCAGGGTGACCGTTGTGCATTTATGTCACCGACTTGTTAGCTGCAAATGCGGTTGGTGCACCGCCCATGAATAATAGCTAGATGATAGCTATCCTTATCTACTCTAGTTCGTGGTTCAGTTAGTATGCCACCTTAGTTAGTTGAGTTTGGTTTGAGACCCATATATAGGGTTCTTCTATTTCTTTGTATGTGAGTTCTTTTGGCTTACACAACTAAGAAGAGGAAAACTGTTTTCAGCCTCCACTTGTGTGTGTATTCCCCCATTGTGTAAGTGAGAAAGCTATAAGTGAGACTCCTTCCATCTCTCCCACAATCTTGACATGGTATCAAAGCCTTGTTCGTGGTAAGGAGCTCAAAAAAGCAAACCAAGTTCGCGGTGTTCTGGTAAGAGGACCAGTGTTGCTTTCATTTTTCTGTTTTGGGAGCAAGTCTCTGCAGGTAGCACAGCCGGAAAGTGCAAGAGTGCATTGTCTCAGATTGAGAGACCCTTCGCGGTGTAGTAAGAGGGCAGTATATGTTGCAGGAGAGGGCTTTAGCCTTTGGTTGCTCTATTTTTTTTATTTGAGGCCATTTCGGGGCCTGTTTTGGAGGCGGAAGTTTTCTGCACGCACTCAAGAAAAGGCCTTGTTTTATGCTGTGCAACCACTATTCTACAAGTCGGTGAAAAGTTACTGTAGAAATTGCATCGTATGCCTGTGCCAGAGACATTGGGAATTACAGAATCATCCTTGTTGCCTATTGATGCAAAATCGTCACTAGGAAGTGACTGTGTGGTCAAATACCACTTTCGTCACTTTTGCAGATTTGCCCTTGTGAGGCTGAAGCTGTGTTCTTTGTAGTGACAGAATTTTTTGCAGTCTTCTGTAATGGCGTCTAATTCTCTTTCACAGATTGTCACTGAAAAGCTTGACAAGAACAACTTCCAAGCATGGAAGTTTAGAATGACGAATTTCCTTATGGGAAAAGAATATTGGGAATTCGTTGCAGGAAATGAAGAAGAACTAGTTCTTCCTGATGTTCCCAATCAACAGCAAATGTAAGCATTTAAAGCATGGCATGAGAGAGCCAGGAAACTTATGTACTGGCTGTCTATCAACATTTCAGACTCTATGATTGTGCATATTCAAGATGCAAGTACGCCAAAGGAGGCATGGGATACTTTGTCAAAAATGTATAGCACAAACACACAAGCCAGGAAAATGCAGCTCAAGCAAGAGTTGCACAATGTGCAAAGAGAAAGTATAAGCATCAATGACTACCACATGAAGGTGAAGAAGATTGCAGATGCACTTGCTTCCATTGGGTCCCCAGTGGAAGATGATGATTTAGTTTCTGTGACCTTGAATGGTCTAGGAAAGGATTATGCACAATTCCGAACATCCATTTCCGTCTGTGAAAGATTTCTTGATTTTGAGGAGTTGATTGCTCTTCTAATTTCTGAGGAGCAGAGAAATGGTGGTGCATCTTCTTCAGGAGGAACTTCAAAAGAAGCTGTCTTCTACTCAAATGCTAGAAGAGGTAGAGGCAGAGGTAGAGGAGACCGTGGTAGAAATCAGAATATGCAGCAAACTCAAGAAAACCAGTCCTATGGAGGAGGACGTGGTAACTCTAGAGGCAGGGGGAGCCAAAGAGGTCGTGGTGGATGGCAAAGAGGCCAAAATGCAAACAGCAATGTTGAATGCTACTACTGTGGTAAAATGGGTCATATGGCTAAAGACTGCTATAAAAAGCAGAATGACATCATGAATGGAAAATTGCAACAAGGGAATTATGCATCTTCTAGTAGACAGGGTGATAACAGAAATGAGCATTTGTTTACAGTGCAGCACATGACCAATTCTGTGACAAGTGCAGAAGAAAGAAACGATGTGTGGTATGTTGACTCAGGTGCATCAAACCACATGACAGGTCATGCAGAATGGATGCAGGATGCAAGGAAAATGGAAAAACCAGGATTTGTGGAGCCTGGTGATAATACTGCATATCCTATTGTGCAGATTGGAAAAATTCCTTTGTTTGTGCAGGATGGGAAAAAGAAATACTTGTCGGATGTATTTCATGTCCCAAATATCACCAAGAACCTGGTTTCTGTTGGTCAAATGGTTGAGCAGGGCTTGTAGGTTAGATTTAATTCTCATGGATGCTTTGTTGAGGATATGAAAAATAAAGGTCGCTTGATAGCAAAAGGAAAGAAGAAGGACAGAATGTTTACGTTGGATGTAGACATGCCTAAATTGAGTGCAGCAATGTTTGCACATGGGACCGGTGTAGTTACAGATATTGATATCTGGCATAAACGCATTGGTCATGTTAATGTACAACGACTTAAATCAATGCAAGCCCAAAATATTATTGCAGGATTGCCTAAATTCAAGGTTGCAGAAATGCATAAGATATGTGAAGCTTGTCAATTTGGAAAACAAGCAAGGAAACCATTTCCTAGACATGTTCAAGAGAGTAAGAAGCCATTGGAATTAATCCACTCTGATGTGTGGACTACTAAAGCAGCATCTCTTGGAGGTTGTCATTATTTTATCACTTTTATTGATGACTATAGTAGAAAAGTTTGGGTGTATTTTATGAAAAAGAAAAGTGAAGTTTTTGGGCATTTCAAAACTCTTAAAGCTATGGTTGAAAAAGAAACAAGCCTGCAAATAAAATGCCTAAAGTCAGATGGAGGGGAAGAGTACCTCTCAAATGAGTTTGCAAGGTTCCTGCAGGAGCATGGCATAAAGCAGCAATATTCATGCAGTCATACCCCACAACAAAATGGAATTGTAGAAAGAAAAAACAGGCATATTGGAGAGGTATCTCGTGCCATGCTCAACGAAAAAGACTTCCCAGATTTTTATTGGGCTGAAGCAGTTGCTACAGCAGTCTACATAATGAACAGGACTCCCACTGTAGCAATACATGGGATGACTCCAGAGGAGAGGTATATTGGTAGGAAACCAGATATTTCTCATTTGAAGATTTTTGGTTGCACTGCCTATGTTCATGTGCCAGATGAGTTGAGATCCAAGTTGGATCCAAAAGCTGAGAAGTGCATCTTTATTGGTTATTCTCTGCAGCAAAAAGGGTATAGATGCTATAATCCTTCTATTCGTAAGTTTACAGTGAGCAGAGATGTTGTTTTTTATGAGATGAGTACCTGGTATAAATCAATAAATGTGATTGATAATGTAGAAGCACAAAATGGTAATGCTGCATAGAATTCACAGCAACAGTCACAAAATATTAGTGGACCTGGAGTGTCCTCTAGCAGTGGTTCACATTCTTTGCCATGGACAGGCAAATTGAGATAAGGAGAATCTCCTCAAAACAATGCAGATAGTGGTATGCAGGTTTCACGAAAAGGAAAAGAGAAGGTAGATCAACCCATGTTTGATGTGAATGCAGGTCACTCTTATGTGGATGGTGAATCCAGTGGCTAAGAACAGAGCATTGATGATGAGTTGGGTATTTCTTCTATTGTTACACCTGGAGTAAGGAAGACCAAGGATGTTTTGAGAGCACCTAGGAGTGAACCTACTTTGCGCAGGTCTACAAGAGCTAGGTATCCTGTGGATAGGCTGAAATATGATGGATTTATAGCCATTCACTATGCATATATGGTCAAAGTGATACAAGAACCAGAACCCACTTCTTTTGGGCAAGCCATGGGAAAAGAAAAATGGGAGAAAGCCATGGATGAAGAAATGGATGCCTTGGAAGCAAATGCTACATGGGAATTGGTACCTTTGCCTAAAGGTAAGAATGCAATTGGTTGTAAGTGGGTTTATAAGGTGAAGCACAATGCAGATGGTTCTATGAATAGATACAAGGCACGATTAGTAGTCAAGGGGTATGCACAAACATATGGCATTGATTATGAAGAAACATTCAGTTCGGTTGCAAGGATGGCAACCGTAAGAGCAGTCATTGCTATGGCTGCATCAAAGGGATGGTCTTTACATCAGATGGATGTAAAGAATGCCTTCTTGCATGGTGATTTGCAAGAAGAGGTATATATGGAGCAGCCACCAGGTTATGTGCATGCTCTTCATCCTGAGTTTGTTTGCAGGTTGAAGAAAGCCTTGTATGGCTTGAAGCAAGCACCTAGAGTGACAAGATAGGACAGTATCTTGTCACTATTGGCTTTCAGATTTCCAAAACAGATTTCTCACTTTATGTGAGAAAAACAGAGAAAGATATTATGCTACTTGTCATTTATGTTGATGATTTGATTATGACAGGTGACAGTGATGAAGATATCCTTCATGTGAAAATGCTATTGAAGCAGAAGTTTGAGATGAAGGATTTGGGAGAGCTACGTTATTTCTTGGGCATTGAGGTGATTAGATTACCAAGTGGGATATGGCTCTTGCAGAGGCAGTATGGATTGGACATGCTGTCCAAATATGGGATGATAGGCTGTAAGCCTATTTCAGTTCCTTTGGAGCAGAATGTGAAGCTAAGCGCAGATGCAGGTGAGCTTCTGGAAGACCGTACTATGTATAGATGCATAGTAGGAAGTTTGATTTATATGACTATTACCAGGCCAGATTTGAGCTATGCTATTGGATTGGTAAGTCAGTTTATGCAGGCTCCAAGGAAACCGCATTTAGATGCAGCTAGACGCATACTCAGGTATGTGAAGTCCACATTGTAGTATGGACTATTTTATGAGACTAGGGTTCAGATACAGTTGCATGGATACACTGATGTTGATTGGGCTGGTAGTATTTCTGATAGACGATCTACCAGTGGATATGTGTTCTCTTTTGGGAGTGCTGCAGTCACTTGGAGGAGCAAGAAACAGCCTACAGTTGCCTTGTCGAGCACAGAGGCTGAGTACAGGGGTGCAGCAATGGATGCATGTGAGGTAGCTTGGTTGCATAAGCTACTTTATGATATACTTCAGCCTACAGATGGGCTAGTTGTCATTTATTGTGACAACATGAGTAGTATACACTTGGCAAATAACCCAGACTATCATGCTAGAACAAAGCACATTGAGGTGCATTATCACTATGTGCAGGAGAGGGTTTTACTAGGTCTTATTGATCTAGTTTATGTCAGCACAGAGGATCAGGTAGCTGACATATTTACAAAGGCATTGGGCATAGAGAAGTTGCGCAAGTTTAGAGACCTGCTTGGTGTGCAGGAATTGGGATTGAGCTCGAGGGGGAGTGTTGAGATATCGAGCTCCACTCATGATATGCCAGGGTGACCGTTGTGCATTTATGTCACCGACTTGTTAGCTGCAGATGCGGTTGGTACACCACCCATGAATAATAGCTAGATGATAGCTATTCTTATCTACTCTAGTTCGTGGTTCAGTTAGTATGCCACCTTAGTTAGTTGAGTTTGGTTTGAGACCCATATATAGGGTTCTTCTATTTCTTTATATGTGAGTTCTTTTGGCTTACACAACTAAGAAGAGGAAAATTGTTTTCAGCCTCCACCTGTGTGTGTATTCCCCCATTGTGCAAGCGAGAAAGCTACAAGTGAGACTCCTTCCATCTCTCCCACAATCTTGACAGTTTGGACGAGTTCTCATAGTGCCATCACCCTTTGCATTCAAGGCAGTATCAATGGAAAGCATGTTTCTATCCTCGTGGATAGTGGAAGCACTCATAATTTTGTCAATAAATCAACCACATTGATCGGTTGAAATGCACCCCTATGGCATTACACCACCCCTTGAAGGTCCAAGTAGCAAATGGAGAAGAAGAAACCAGCATACATGTATGTCTAGCAGTTCCCTTATGCTTGGCTGAAAATTATGTGGCACTTGTTGATTTGATTGCCCTAGATATGGGCCCCATTGACGTTTTTTTAGGCTGTGATTGGCTGAAACAATTGGGGAAGATTGCTATGGACTTCTCTTAGCTTTACATGGAGTTTATGATGCATGGATAGCCTATCCACCTAGAGGGAGTTCAAGATCATGCTGATTTTCAACTCATTACAACAAAGCAACTCAAACGGGAGTTTAAGAAATCTCACAAATATTTGTTTTGTAATTAAATAAGGACAATTTTGATCAACCCTCTACAGTATCTAATGATTCAGCCTTGCAGGCCTTACTTGAGTAATACAATGACCTATTTTAGATGCCTACATCCCTTCCCCCCAAGAGACAAGTGGACCACCCACTTGACCTAGAGCCCCATTCCAAGCCAGTGAATAAACCCCCCTATAGACTCTCCAAGTGTGAGCGTGAAGAGGTTGCAAAGAAAATCAAGGAGTTGTTAGAGATGGGTTTCATTGAACCAAGTTCTTCCCCCTATGCATCCCCCGTCCTCTTAGTCAAAAAGAAAGATGGCTCCTTTTGCATGTGCATTGACTACAGAGACTTGAACAAAATTACAGTGAAGAGCCGCTATCCCATCCCATGGATTGATGATTTGCTGGATGAGTTGAAAGGGGCATGCTTTTTCACTAAGATTGACTTGCGCTCTGGCTACCATAAGATTCATATGCGGGTAGGAGATGAGGTCAAAACGGCCTTCAGGACTGATCATGGACTCTATCATTTTCTAGTGATGCCTTTTGGGTTGATTAATGCCCCCGCCACCTTTCAAAGCCTCCTGAACAAAATCCTATAGCCCTTTCTGTTCAAGTTTGTGCTTGTTTTCTTTGACGACACCCTCATTTATAGCAAGTCATCCATGGAGCACTTGATACATGTTCGGTGGGTGTTTGACATATTGAGAGAGTATCGACTCTTTGCCGAGGAGAGAAAATGCATATTCATACAAACATCTATGGAGTACTTGGGACACATTGTGAGCAAAAATGGTATACAGGCTGACCCGAAGAAGATGCAATGTGTTAGAGACTTGACCACTCCCTCCACCACCACTTCTTTGTGTGGCTTCCTTGGTCTCTCTTCATTCTACAGACACTTCATTAAGCACTATGCCACCATTGCAACACCTTTGACTGATCAGTTGAAAAAGGAGTCATTCTTTTGGGATGCCACTGCAGATCATATCTTTAAACAGTTAAAGGATGCACTTACTTCAGCCCCCACCTTGTTTGCCCTAACTTCTCTAAGTTGCTTACCATTCATTGTGATGCCAATGGCCGGGGTATTGGTGCAGTATTGTTGCAAGAGCATTGTGTGATTGCATTTGAGAGCCACAAGCTTGATGAGAAGGAGATGCAAATGAATGTATATGACCAGGAGATGTTGGCCATTCTCCATGCCATCAAGAAATGGTGCCACTATTTGTATGGCAGCTGCTTCCAAGTAAAAAGTGACCACCGAGTCCTTGAGTACTTCTTGACTCAGTCTACTTTGACTCCTAAGCAAAGGCGATGGGTGGCAACCTTAGAGAACTATGACTTTGATATTTCATACACTCGGGGCAAGGATAATATTGTGGCTGATTCACTCTCTCGAATGGGGGCATGCAGAGTGTCCTCTATCTCAGAATTGCATAGTGATTGGGTTGAAGAGCTTCAAGAGGCTTACTTGTTAGATGATCATGTCAGCCACACATTTCAAAAATTACAGCATGGGGTCATGGCTGAAAACTCCCAATATCAGCTCAAGCATGGCCTTATTTGGTCCCATGGCAAGATTGTCATCCCCCACACTTCCCCCTTCACGCAGAAGATAATGGAAGAGATGCATTCTTGCCCCATTGCTGGTCACTTTGGTGTTTTCAAAACATATGACAAGATTGCCAAGAGCTTTCATTGGAAAGGCTTATGGAGGGATATTAAGGACTTTGTGACCAAATGTGTTCCCTACCAACAGAACAAGGATAGTACACTAGGGCCCGTTGACCTCTTACAGCCTCTCCCTATCCCTGAAGGGAAATGGACTCACATCACAATGGACTTTATCACTGGCCTTCTTGCAACTAAGAAAAGGTGGAACAGCATCTATGTGGTCGTTTATCACCTCACCAAAGTTTCCCACTTTATTTCCACTAAGATCTAATACACTACCTCTCAGGTGGCCACCTAGTTTATGGAAAATGTCTTCAAGTTGCATGGCTTGCCATAGGTCATAGTGCATGATTGGGATGCAAAGTTTATGAGTAACTTCTGGCAGACAGTTTTCACCTCCATGGGGACCAAGCTTGCTCCATCCACTGCGTACCACCCTAAGACTAATGGCCAGGCTGAAAGAGTGAACAAGTGGCTTGAGACATATTTGAGGCACTTTTTCCATGATGTACAGCATAGTTGGGATACGTGGCTTCACTTGGCTGAGTTTGCATATAATAACTCCACGCACTCTAGCATTGGAGTTTCCCCTTTTGAGGCCTTATATGGGTATAAGGTTCCCCTTCCCACAGTCTTACTTAATGATAAGATCAAACCTCAAAATCAGGCTGAGTTGGATTGCACGCAAGCTTTACTTCAGCAATGCAAAATGAACCTTCAAAAGGCCCAAACACACATGAAACTATATACTGATGAGAAACAAAGGCATTTGGAATTCCAAGAGTGGGAATTCGCCCTTTTGAAAGTGTCTAAGTCCTGCTACTCGATTCTCAAAGAGGGCAGTAGTAACAAGCTAGCCCACCGCCTCTATGGCCCATACCAGATCCTGAAGAGAGTTGGTGACTTGGCCTATCACTTAGAGCTCCCCCCTACCACCAAAATCCACAATGTGTTTCATGTCACCCAACTGAAACTCTTTTTAGGCTCCTCAGTGGACTATGCGGAAGAACTTCCCCCCATAGATGAAGAAGGCATCACTCAATATATCCCTGAAGCAATCATTCGGCAACGAGATAAGCACTTACGGTCCCGATCCATTAAAGAATATCTAATCAAATGGAAAGGCATACACTTGGAAGAAGCCTCTTGGTGCCCACCAACCATCATCAATGAGTTTCCCTACCTCTATGAAGCCCAATGGCTGGAAGACTAGCTAGTCATGCCCCAATTGACTACACTCTACCTACAGACTGCATATTGTTTTAGAATAGTTTTGTACTTACTCAAATATCAGGCATGTGCATTCTACATAGGCTGAAAGTACTCATCATAAGCTCCATTTTGACATGTGGTACGCCATATTTGGAGCAGCCTACCAAAAGTTATGACTTGTTTACTTCAGCAGACCGATCCTGGACTGCATGATGTCCCTAGTCTCTACCCACCCAATTTTCATTGTCAAAGGGCTCAAATTAGTACTTTGCAACCCTCCCTTAGCCCACCCCTCACTCCCCTCTATTTCTCCTTGTTTTTGAGGGCAAAAACCTTCCGAGTGGGGATAGATTGTAACAAGTGAGATACACACTGACCTGGGTTTAGATACCAAGTCACACTGACCGAGGTATATAAGGTGTAAGAGCCCCAGACTAGAGTAACCAGTTATTATCAAGATCATACTCTTCACCTTCATCTCCAACTTTCATGGCTTCCTTCTTCCTTCTCTCCTCTTTTCTCTCTTTCTCTCTCTTCTTCTAGTCTTCTTCCTTCTTCTTCTTGCTCTCTTTCTCTCTCCTCAGCTCTTATTCTCTCTCCTCTCAACTTCTTTCATTACAAAGTAGGAGCAATTTCAAGTAATTGTCTCAAATTAATAGAAAAGTGTAAACTTTCCAGTTCATCCCATACATCAAAAGGTTTTCCTCTATCCTTGTCATTGTCTTTAGTCGCCTTCGATCCTCTCAATCTTTGAGGAAATGCAGCCACTCCTTCCTTTATCTTTGGAGAAATTAAAGGAATGGAAAAATAGGTTGATCTTTCAAATTGGGTGGAAAATCTGTCGCATATTTTTCTACATCATGATCTTTTGAATGTTTTGGTAAAGATGTTCCTTGTTTTGAAGTCTCAGCCTTGGCACTAATAGTTTCATTCAGTCCCAAACCTTGTTCATTCTCCAAAATAATCATTGTATTTGATTGTGAATGCATGATTTCCCCAATCATTACATTCGAGTTAAAGGTGACATGTTTTTTCTTAATTGGTCTCACCTCCAAATCCTCTACAATTTCCACTAAGTTTGTTGCTGAGTCAACAATGCTGTTACCCATTTCTTGGCTTTGTGAAGATGTACTTCCTCCTAGACAATCCTTTTCATAATGACCCTCATGGGGGCCACACTTGGCACACAAAGTGACATAATCCTTCTTCTTCTGCTCATTTGGGCAAAATCTAGCCACATGTCTAGGTTGCTCACATCTTCAACAAACTACACTTGTTCCTGCGTTATTATTCCTTCTGAAATTAGAATTTCTATATGGTGAGGGCCTCCTCTCATTCCCTAAATATCCTCCCTATCCTTGATTCCTTGGCATAGGAGGTGTCCCTTGGGTTGGCATGCCTCTTGGCATAAATAGCTTGTTAGGAGGTCCTATCCGATAAGTCACATTTTGACTATCCATATAATTATAATTTGTTTGCATTTGGGCTACTTGTTGTCGTAGATGAGTTTGCTAAACCCAACATTGATCCTCCACATGATTGTTCCTCAGACAATACCTGCAAAACAAATTTCTCGGTTGATCAGGAACTACTCTACTTGGTGTGGGGGATTCTATTGCTAAATGACCAAAACCATAGCATTTTCTGCACCAGGTATTAGACTTTGGTGGTGTGGGATTCATTTGACTAGATATTGGAGTTGGTCCTATTGTACTAGCAAGCTGGCTAACATTATAAACACCCATTTGGGTTTACTTTAGCCAGAATCTCTTTCTTCATATTTGCTAGGGATTTGACTATTAGCTCAGCCACCTTAAACTCATCTAAACTCCGTAATGTAGATGCCGTTACTATCGATGGTGGTGGATATATAGGCATTACTAGATACGGATTTAATCCTAAATATGGTATTGATGATGGTGCTATGCCTACATTTGTCATGTAAGCAGCCTGAGGAGCTATCAGGGTTATGGAATACTAGCCACCATGGATGGTGACATACTTGAGGGAACTAATCCAGGGTTACTGTGTAACCCCTTTCTCCTCAACTGTCCTAATTGTACTTCCTCACACCATTGTGCTTTTGTCTTTGCATCTTCTCAATTAGTTGGTCGCTTCAGGCTCACATGTTCCCTCACTATTTCCTGCAAGCCTTCAATAAATTTTCATTTTTGCATATCCTTTGAGGGAGCATTTTGTTCCATTTGTCCCATCTTCCTAATTAATGTATCCATCTTCTCAATGTAATGTTCCACAGTTTCTCCTGGGTTCTGCGCTATATAGTCAAATTACAATCCTAAATGGTCTTGGAACCTTTGCCACCTAAAATTAGTTAAAATGCCTCTCTTAAAACTATATAAGTTGGCCTTTGTGGCAGCAGGAAGGTTCCCATACCACAAGGTTGCTTCATCCTTCAAAGTTGTTGGGAATATGTGAAGTTTTTTATCATCATCAATGATCTCATTTACTATGCATGTAACCTCAAACCACTGGATATGCATGTCATTATCATCATCCCAATGACCAGAGTATTGCATGAAATCTGTAAGTCGCATAGGTGCTCTCACAGCCATATAGAATATTCTTAAGACTTTAAATCTTCGAAGATTGGAACCTGCTCTTTTGGGTTAGCAAATAATCTACTAAGACCCCAATATTCAGCAAAACTGTCTATATTGTTATATTCTATCATATGATCAACAGGAGTGTCCTCTATTCTATGTCCTACCGTTACTGTGGAAGTGTTATCAGAACCCACAAAATCATCATTGTTTTGACCCTCTTCTTTTGTATCTTCTTCTTTCTTCTCACTAGCAGTTGACCCCTTCTTCGAGCTACCCTTATTAATACTACTCATTCCCTCGGAGCTTCTTGCTTGCCTCTCCCAATTGTAATCTGACTCAATTCCAACAGAAGTTGTCTATTGAGTGACTTTTCCGATTTCTAATGAAAAATCCAGCCCACCTTGCAAGATATTTTGCAGCTCAATGTTCAATTGTTCTAATTGCTCCACTATTCACTCAATTTTCTTTTCCAATCTTCTTCTGGCTCTCTCTTCCCATGCTAACTTCTGGCTTTTACTCATTCACTCTGGCGTGCGATGATTTTCCCTATTAAACACATCCTTTGTCAATCTCTATTGCCAAAGCCCTTGCTTATGTAGGCTTAACTTACGAAGGATTTCTGGTAGTTCCTTATCTTCCACATCATAAGGTATATCTTCACTAGGATTTTCTACTATCCCCAAAATCTCAGCCACGTCTCTCGCATCCCTAGGATCAAATGTCACTTTGACACCCTTACTTAACACTACCCAACCACTGAGACACTTGGGACCAATCTATTATTTTGAATGATCTATACCCTTCTCTCGAGAACCAATCGTAGTGATGTTTCATGCTAATCGTATTCAATTGAATTTCATGAACTAGCTTAAAATGTGATGCTAATATGACAATCCCCTTTGCCTCATCTTGGAACATCCAATTCCAAGTGCACAATTGCTCAACATCAACCCACAGTTGAAGTCCAAAATGCTTACCCCATCCACTAAATCGGTGTCCCGTGCCTTATTGACAATAATGCATTGTATATCTTTTGGCGATTCAGGAAAGAAACTTTGCAAGAAATCTTCATTGTATTGGTACATCAAAATCTTGTTAGGTTGGATCAAAAATTCGTGGGGTAGGTCTCACAATCATAAGTTAAATCCCATGGCAAGGTCAAATAGGCATAAGATTCTAATCCTAGGCTCTATAGCTTCTCCCCATCTCTGAAATAAGACTCGTTATATATTGCTCTTGCCATACTTGTGGCGGTTTATTATGTGCCCCTTTCATGGTGTTGAACTTTTGAAGAGAGTGTGGTTTTCAAGTAATTGAAAGATCTATTAGATCTTTTCTCCTTGATTCTGTTCCTTGTTAATATCTTATCTTCGACTTAAATTTTATTTTCTTTTTAGCTTATGTTCAGATTTAAAACCAACCAAGGCCACCCGTGCTTCTCCTTAATTAACATGTTTGCCTCTCTCAACAAACACACCAAAAATGACAGCCCCCTAGAAAGCCCCCAAATACACATGCAAAATGGCTATGTATAAAGCCATTGTATTAATTAAGGTTTAAGGTGGATATTGATATATTCTTCATCTTTAAATTATCAGCATAAAAGTCATATTATCCTCTTTCTTAGTAGTCCAACTAATAACCTTCTTTGCATACTTACAATTCATTAAACATCACTATTTAACTTTCATTTTGAACTACAACCTATAATATATAAATTCTATTATCTTTAATATTTCTACAAGAGAAAGAAATTACTTAAAAACTCTTAATCCATACTTAATTTTTGCTAATACCTTAATACTATCACTAATATTTACTAATTATTATTTCAATCCCGAACTATATTTAACAAAGGAAGTACATATAAATGAAGTCCATTCTTAATAAACTTTATGAGTAGATTCTAAATAATAAATAAACTATAGTCTCTTTTCAATCATTCTTCTAACTCACTCATTATCAAAAGTTATTGATTTTTTATAACTACCATCCAAAAAAAAAAATATTTATAATAATTACATCTTATCATAATACATCAAACCCTGAATTCTCTATACTGAATGTAGTTTGAGTACCAATTTTCATCCATAAACTTTTCCATTTACTCTTAATATTTACTAATTACCATCCAAAAAAACAAAAAATACTATTTTCACCATTAAAATTCAATAACTTTAATATCAAAAGTCCATTTAAACTAAGATTTAATAGATAAATCCATCATGACCTAATTTAACTCGCTTTTGGGTTCTTATCCTTAATCTTTCACTAATACTCCTAATTATCAGTAATACTCTTAATCTTTCACTAATTACAATAAAGAACTACTATTTTTATACTAAAATGCATATATCTTTTAGTAGATTCATTCCCAGCATATAAAGTTCATTTTTAGGTTCTTTTCAATGCATTTCAACTCTGTTTTAATTTACTTCTTATCAACATTATACACAACACTTAATTTTATCTAATTATGGCCTAAAAATGTAAATTTTAGCCATTTCTCTACCATTTCAATGCAAATAATGCAAGAACTTTAATTCTTCTCTTCCATTTTACCTTCAGAGATCATAAAATGAATGTATACAACCATAAATCATATATTCTATCCATTTCTTATTCACTTTTCAATGAAAACATTCATACATGATTAAGAAGATAATTAAGGATGATCCACCATATTTGAAAGTGCTAGTGCTTGCTCCTCCAATCTTCAAAATCCTTAATCTTTCGCTTCTCCCACCAATACGCACTAATCTCTCCTTAATCTTGCTGAAAATTTCTCTCTCTACACTCAAGAATCATGAGATCAAGAATGGTATGAGGCTGGAGGAAAGGTAAGAGAGGATCATATGCAACCAATCCATGCCGGAAATGTAACGTGTCCACCTGTCCACGTGTAGGACACGTCTTAGCAGCCCATTGGGAAGAGAGTCCAGAGCGCCGCTCGGCACTCCCACGGAATGTCACAGGGTTTGCGATCTAGGTCTTCCCGAGTCTGCACGAAGGGGAAGCATTCTGGCCGTTCCCACTTAGGATCGACCTGAATCAGGGTTTCCCTAATGGTCAAGTTCCTCGGAGGTAACTAGCGTTGAGCCCCAGACAAACTACTTTACGTTGAAACATCAGGGTCGAAGCAGATTTATACTGCACTTGGTTCAAGGAGAATGGGAAACGAGAGGGATGCGAAGCTCGACCTCTCTGCCCATAAGGTATAGTCCCATTCCGTTCCCCTAAAACAACATAAGTCAGGACTCTAGCTTCCTAGATTCTAGGTCACTGTTACCTTGCTATCAATTCCATTGAGAAAAGTTCTCGGCCAACCGGAACCACCCTTCCATAGGACAGACCCATTGTCACATCCACCGCACTTTCCTCAGGGTTTCTTTAGTTATCTAATTACCTACCACATTTAGTTTAACATGCAAAAGTAGCTTCCTTAATTAGCTAATTAATCACTGGTTCCTTCACGTAACTTAAGCACTGACATAGAAAAACAATGTCAAGCAAGTTCCTTTTCAACAATTGATCTTATTTATCAGTCTTTGGAATACATCATATAATCCAGCCCGAAGGCTATTCCATAATCCGCCCGAAGGCAATTCCATAATCCGCCCGAAGGCAATTCCAGCAATCCTCAGGGATCACTATTCCAAGTTTCGGCCCGTAGACTAGTATGTGGGTCTCGAGAACCCATCTCGAGTCATGTCGGCCTCTTGTGCAAGGTACAAAGGCAAGGGATTTACGGCCAGAGCCCCCTCTGGCACCCAAGCGTCCTCCTGCTCCAAGTAGCACCCACGGAGAGACCTCTCATGGCGGGTTTGGTCCATGTACCCGGTACGGCTAACAAACCCCTTGGATAGGGTCAGGCAGACAGTCGGGGATAACTGATGCTACCTCTCCCTCCAGGCCTTCAACCTGAAGTATTAATTATTTTTCCAGCTTTAGTTCCTTGAGCAAAGAAGTACAAACATTGCTTCTAACTGTACAAATACAATCAATCCAGTGGTCATTTGTACGGCCAACCGCTAAGGTGTGAATCCTTCTCTCCGAATGCATCCAACATTCGATCCGGGATCAATTGCGACTTGGCAAGATCCCAAGGGTTTTTAAGCTGTGTTGCTAGTTTACCCTTTTTCCTTGGGTTAGGGTTTATACCCTGTTAACCCAAGTTAACAAATACCTTAGGTTCCTTATATTAAGGTCAATAAATTTTGGACAACCCCGTTGTCCTATCTTGATTGGTCAATTTCTTGCTAGGCAATACATAACTTCCCTAACTTGGCAAATCAGCCTCAAGGAAGGGTGATGTAGCAGGATGACTATTCATCCTCTTGCTAATTAGACTTGTACGTAGAACCCGCCAACCTTGTTCTAAGGAGTGGCAATACTATTTTGTGATTATCACAAAATCATGCGACGTTGCAACTTGTTGCACGAGACAAGTGTCGCACCTAACTTTGGGATTATTTCTCCCATCACACGGTATTCCTTGGTCAAGATGTAGGGTTTGGGAGTCCTCTTGACCCAACCCAACCCTAACCCTACTAGGCCAATGATGCTTTGGCCCTTAGGGTTCCTAGCTTCCTTGCAAAAGTCTAGCATTTGGTCATTCGATCATTAGGGTGAGAACACTAGATCGTTCTTGCATAGGTGTTTAGCTAACCCTAACATTCCGTGAATGTGGGTAGCTCCTTTAGGATTGAAATATTAAGTCGGTTCCCCGAGTGCGATACTAGGCAGAATTTTATCGCGGCTTAGCTCTACCTAGCACATTAAGGTGATCATCATTTGAGTTACACCATTACAAGTGATTTACCTAATTGATCTAATTGTCTTGTGACAAGAGGTGATCTTTCCTTAGAGATGCAAATACTTTTCCGAAAGATGTAAATAATTGCAAGATATAACATTCCATGCAAATATGCGATTCATAGACTTTTTCCTTCTATACAGCTATAACTTCTACAATGATCGCTGCTTTTCCTTGCCTAAACTATAATCATTGACATTCCAAGCTAACTCATATAAAACCTACATTGATGCAACGAAATCAAGGCTTTAATATTTTTTATGAAGGTGCGTTCAAATATTGGCAAAAGGACTCCATACATGAGCGAATACCATGAGTCCAAAATTAAATTAATCCTTCCTTTAGCACTTAACCCATCTCAAAATGAACTATCATCGCATGCAATTTATAAGTTCATAAATTCCTTTCCATGTATTGAGACAATTTTGGTCAACATTTAATGGGCGTCTAAGATTATTCTCTATATGAATCACGTCCATGAATTTAAATCATAAGTGCAACATGCGACATAAGCTCTATCCTTCTTAGCACGATATCATCTTCTAAGTTATGCATTATACGTTCAAGAAGATTGTAACTACCCTTGTCGACGGGAGTGCGAGCAATTTCAATTAATCGGCATGCACTAAACTTTGTAAAATGAATGAATAAATGCATTTAAATTTTCCTAAAAAACCATAATGCTTAATGCATCCTTCTTATGCGAAAATACAATTGGAACTTGGGCATGAGGACTCGTAGTGTTGTCCATGTGTGAACTCGGGTTGGAAGCTCCCACATGTGCGCCTCACGTCTTTAGCTTTGGAGCCATTTATGCAGTGTATTTTGTCGCAGCAACTCCCCTTGGGTCACTTCCGCGTATCGGATCCTCTCTGTCTGAGATCTTATCTCCCGCGCAGGACATGGGCCTTGGGGACTTAGTTTTACAACCCCGGGAGAGGCACGGGTAAAAAGGGGCTATGGAGAAGCTTTTATAGAAGCTTCCAAGGAAGCTTCTAATGCTTTTGTGAGACAGAAGACAACCGTGGAGAGAGAAAATGAGGATGGAGGTGATGATGAGGAGGGTGGTGCTGACGATGAAGATGGAGATTATGATGATGATGATGGTGGTAGAGGCCGAGTGGCGCAGCATGGCGGCAGCCCTGGCGGCATGTAGATAGCATGGCGGCAATGGCGGGTAGCACAGTAGGCTCCACGATCCCTCCTCCTTTTTCCCTCTTGTGGAGGGGGGTCATATATAGGTAGAAGGGAGGGGAGGGATAGCCACATATGTGGCTAGTTGCATGCTCCCCTCCCTCATGCTTCTCCAACATAACTCATGCTCTTCCCATACTCTCTCTCCCCACCATGCATCGGTTGAGGGGGAGGGGGTTATTAATTTAAAAAAAATTCCACAATTTTAACCATTATCCATTTGCCTTTTCCCGTGAAGGGTGTTCCCGTGTGGGCTTGCGATTTCAAGCCATGGTCTTCCATACACGACACGGAGCTGGAGTTTATTAATTCGCGCAGAGTAAGCATTTAGCCACCAAAATTTTACGATGCGGGATATTACTTTGGGTTGCATTTTTGCGAGGGGTGTGCGGGGTTTAGGGTCGATTAATATTTCATGCGGAAATATTACATTCTCTCCCCCTTAGAGGAATCGAGATGTCCTCATCTTGAGAAGAACTGGGGGTATTGTTGGCTGAGAGTACTTTCATCCATCCAAGTGGCATCCTCTTCGGGATAGTCTTTCCACTGGATGAGGTATTCTCTCAAGGTCCTGGATCTCAAATGCCTCTCCCTAACATCTAAGATCCTGTCAGGCTGTAGCTCAAGGACCCCTTGGCTAGGCATTACAACTTGTTGATCATCAAGCACGTGACTAGGGTTAGGCACATACTTTTTCAATAGACTGATATGGAATACATTATGGACTTTTAGGTTTTCAGGGAGTTGCTATCTATAAGCATTAGGCCCTAGGGACTTAAGGATCTTATAGGGTCCACAATACTTTGGACTTAGCTTTTTACATTCACCCAAGGATAAGGAACTCTTCTTTGGACGTACGCAAATGAAGACCATATCACCTTTAGCGAATGATCTGTCTTGTCGTTTGAAGTCCGCATAAGCCTTTTGTCTGTCCTTGGCAGCTTGGATGTCCTGTCTTATTGACTTGATTTGGTCATTCATGTCCTCCAGCATCTGCTTTGAGGCTTCAACCCTTAAGGTTGGATCCGAAAAGTTTAAAGGAGTGCGACAATCGTGCCCATACAATGCTTGAAAATGGGTCATCTGAATGCTTTGTTGGTAAGAAGAATTGTAGGCAAACTCAACCAGTGGCAAGTATTGAATCCACTTTTTGGATTCACGACAACAGTGTGCCCTAAGCATATCCTCAATGACTTGGTTGACTCACTCCATTTGACCATTAGTTTGGGGATGGTAAGCTGTACTGAAACAGAGTTGAGTCCCAATGGCCTCAAAGATAGCCCTCCAGAAATGTGATGTGAAGAGAGAGTCACGATCACTGATGATTCTTATGGGTAACCCATGCAGTTTGAATATCTCCTTGATGAATAACATTGCGATGTCTGAGGCTTTATATTTTGTCTTAACAGGGATAAGATGTGCAACCTTGGTGAGCATATCCACCACAACCATAATGGAGTTGTATCCTCCCTGAACTTGGGGTAGGCCAACAACAAAGTCCATACTAATGAATTCCCATTTCATTTGGGGAATGTCAAGTGGTTGCAATTTCCCTGGCATTTTGATATGTTCGGCCTTAATGCGTTGACAAGACAAACATTCAGTGACATATTTGAGAATGTCACCTTTAAGCCTCTCCTAATAATAGCTCTTTCTGACCGCATTGAGGGTCTTGGCATAGCCAGGATGTCCTGAAAAAGGGGAGTCATGGGCTTCCCAAAGTATCTTCTACTTGAGTGATTGGCTTGCCGGTATACATAATCTCGTTCTGTAGTAGACAAGTCCACTATTGATAGAGAATTCTTGATACTAGCTTCGGGTCTTGATCCTTGATAGGAACCTCCCTTAGCAATTTCTGATAGATTGGGTCATGGCATGCCTCTTCTTTAGCTAGCTCAATAATTGGATTGTTTGGCATGGATACCTTTGTGGCTAGAGATCTAGCTGTTGATGGATCTTGCAAAATCAGAGAATTTAGAAATGCCTTGTGATTGAGTGCATCGGCAACTACATTCTCCTGCCGGTATTTGATTTCAAAATCACATTCCTCCGACACTTCAATCCATCGACGTTGCCTCATATTGAGCTCATTCTGGGTAAATATCCATTTAAGACTTTTATGATCCGTCACTAAGGTGAACTTGTTACCCAGCAAGTAGTATCTCCAAAGCTTGAGAGCATGGATGATAGCTAACAGCTCTAGATCATGGGTAGCATAGTTCCTTTCATGGCTCTTCAGTTTTCTTGAAGAGAATGCTACAAGATGACCTTCTTGCATAAGCACACATCCTAGGGCAAGTGAACTAGCATCAGTTATCACTTCAACTCCTTATTAAGGTCCGAAAGTTTCAGGATGGGTGCTGATACCAAGCTTTGCTTTAGTTTGTCAAAGCTGGACTATTCAGTAGGTGTCCATATAATTGATACTTGCTTCTTCAGTAGATCCGTCAGAGGCGTTGCAATCAATGCATAGTTTTTGATAAAGACACTGTACCATCCTATCAATCCAAGAAAACTACGTATTTCTTTGATAGTTGTTGGTGTTGGCCACTCCAGAATGTCTCTGACCTTGGCCGGATCTACTGAAATTCCTTCCGCTGATACAATGAATCCTAGATATTCAATCTATCGCTTGAAAAATGCACACTTCTTCTTTTTGGCATAAAGCTTGTGTGCCCTCATTGTTTCAAGAACAATGCGAAGTTGGGGTTCATGATCTTCTTCCTGTTTGGAGTAGACTAGGGTATCGTCAAAGAAGATGAGTACAAAGTCATCAAGATAGGGCCTAAAGGTATCCTGCATTAGCCTACTGAAAGTAGCAGGTGCATTTGTTAGCCCGAATGACATGACCAGGAACTCAAAGTGTCCATACCTTGTGTTGAATGCCGTCTTTGGGATATCCTCTTCCTTGATCCTTATCTAATAATATCCAGACCTGAGATCAATCTTGGAGAAGAACTTTGCACCTTGAAGACGGTCAAGAAGTTCATCTATCCTTGGAATGGGGTATTTGTTCTTAATGGTTGATTGATTCAACCCTCTGTAGTCAATGCATAGCCGAAGCGTTCCATCTTTCTTCCTTTGGAATAGCACTGGACCTCCCCATTGTGAACTGCTATAGGGCGGATGTAGCCTTGGTCTAACAATTGCCTGAGTTGCTCCTTCAGTTCAATCACTTCCGGGATGGACATCCTATATGGTCTCTTTGCGATTGGTGCAGCTCCTGGCACTATCTTGATTTCGAGATCAACTTCCCTTTGAGGAGGAAATTCTGTCAGCTCTTTAGGAAATATGTCTGCGTATACCTTTAACCATGAAGGTTCTTCCCTAGACTCCTGATTCTGATCTAGCTTATTTAGCTTAATCAAATAGACAGGTAGCCCCTTTCTAACTCCTTTTATTATCCGAGATGCTTTGGTCATTTGAATTTTTCCCTTCCCAGCCTCTCCTTGAGTTGTGACCAATTCCCTTTCAGAATTTCAAAAGGAGACTTGGCTCTTTCCACAGTGAATGTGGGCATCATTGGGTATGAGCCAATCCATTCCGAGCAAACACTCGTGGATACCTAGGTTCATAACCTTGAATGTCGACTTTCCACCCAATAGGAATTCCACCTTAGCAGTTTTCATGGTACAAGTGACCTCATGACCATTTGCTAATTCCACAAGTAAGGTAGGTGCATCTATTGTGGCTATTCCTAATCTTCTTGCACAGACTGGTGAAATGAAGGAATGCGTACTACCACAATCAATCAAGGTTTTGAAGCTTTTACCTTGATAATATGATGGTGTTTGAATCACCGATAATTGGTGATTTGGGCCTTTCTTGTGAAGAGCGGCATGAACCGTTGCCCTCTCAATGTCTGCTTCCATGGATGGGTCTTCTTCATCACACAACTCCTTGTTGGCAACACTGGAGGTTCTCCCTCTGGCCCTGGCGGTGGCTCCTTGGCCACGGACGGTTCCTTGGAATGGTCCTTGACGTTGTCCTTCGTTAAGCTTGGGACACTACCTTTTAAAATGACCAGGCTCGTTGCAATGGAAGCAATGGAGATTGCGGCCATTACCTTGGGTAGGAATGAAATTATTGACAGTCTTGGTCCTGGCTTTCTTCCTTTGTTCCTGACTTTGGCCTTGCGTTCTCTTAGCCTAGGACCTATACACTCCCTTGTTCTGATTCTTGTAAGACCAAGTCTTGTTATTTCTTGGCCTGGTCTGCACCTCCTATATTATCGGTGCAGCTCAAATGAGCGCATCCTGTAGATTTTGCTGGGCGCATTGATTCTAGGCGGGTGTTTATAGGCGGATCCGGCACAAAACTTTGACACTTGTTGTGTCATATCCATTTGTGGCACGTACTTCAAAAGAGACATGAACTTTGAATAGTAAGCATCAAGAGATAGTCCAAGTTGCTTCAGTTCATAGAACTCATTCATCTTCTGCGTGCGGCAGGCAGGTGGTAGATATCTCCCTCGCACAACACTTTTAAGCTTCTCGCAAGTGGCTGACCCTTTCGAGATCCCTTGGTCTCTGCACCATTACTTCCACCAAAGTCTTGCTTCGCTGGTAAGCTTCAGTTTGGCGAGCATAGCTTGGTTAGCGGGTGCAGTACCTGCTGCTTTAAAATAATCCTCCTTGGATTCAATCCAGATCTCGGCATCAATTTGGACGGTCCTTCCCTTATCATTGAATTTTGGTGGCTTGATTTGTTTGAGAAGAAACTTATTCTCTTGAATTACAGCCATACTTGGTGTAGGGGTCGGACTAGGAATCTGTACTTGAGGTTGTGCCTGGGCAATAAGATTCTTTACGTTAAAATCTTGCTAAGCATTTCTCACATTACATTAACATGCCCAGTTCAGCTTTTAGCCAAGTGACCTAATCATTGAACTTCTTTACCAATACTTACAACCAAGACAATCATTGATAAAAAGTCTATTTCATTCATGTGGGCATAGCCCTTTTGAGTACATTTATTTTTGGGAAGATGGAATAAGCTGATACATTAATTTGGGGAGAATAAGGTTGTGTTACATTTGGCTACGAGAACTGAGTAATAATATGGATTGGGATTGGGGTCATGGATTTTCAGGAATCAATAGGTCATAGGAAGCTTAGGGTATCCTTTCCTTTGATACCCATTCTTCTCATAACATCCCAACACCTTGATTCTGTCGGCAGGGATTATTTGAGTCACTTCCTTGTACACATACGTGTTCTGCTTGACCTTTTGACCACTGACATGTAGAGTTGCGTTTGCGTGAGCCTCAACAAAGATGAGCAGTTTCACGATCTTTAAGTCATCCATCCACTTGATTCTCTTCAAGTTGGTCCAAAGGTACACAAGTTCTTGAATAAATTCTTGAATCACCCGTCCATCTCCATTCCACGTACAGGGGTGAAGGATTGTAGATGTGGTCTAGGATATTCATCATATCTAGCCTCCATCAATAATCCGAAGCACGCATCGCTGTGATAAACATAACCTGGAACACCAAGAATTTGTTCCATGCTTCACGACTCTGTAGGCCAGCATCGATAAGTAAGTAAGGAAATGTTCTTAACGGCAACATTTACTCTACTTCCCCTCGTTAAGTTTTCTTGTAAGTATTAGATTTCGTTGGTTTGCTCTGATAGCAACTGTAACGTGTCCACCTATCCATGTGTAGGACACATCTTAGCAGCCCATCGGGAAGATAGACCAAAAAGCACCGCCCGGCACTCCCACGAAATGTCATGGGGTTTGCGATCTAGGTCTTCCCGAGTCTGCTACGAAGCAGAAGCATTCCAGTCGTTCCCACTTAGGATCGACTTGAATCAAGGTTTCCCTAATGGTCAAGTTCCTCGGAGGTAACTAGCGTCGACGAACTACTTTACGCAGAAATATCAAGGTCGAAGCAGATTTATACTACACTTGGTTCAAGGAGAATGGGAAACGAGAGGGATGCGAAGCTCGACCTCTTTGCCCATAAGGCATAGTCCCATTCCGTTCCCCTAAAATAGCATAAATCGGGACTCTAGCTTCCTAGATTCTAGGTCATTGTTACCTTGCTGTCAATTCCATTGAGAAAAGTTCCCGGCCAACCAGGACCACCCTTCTATAGGACAGACCCATGGTCACATCCACCGCACTTTCCTTAGGGTTGCTCTAGTTATCTAATTACCTACCACATTTAGTTTGACATGCAAAAGCAGCTTCCTTAATTAGCCAATTAATCATTGGTTCCTTCACGTAACTTAAGCACTGACATAGAAAAACAATGTCAAGCAAGTTCCTTTTCAACAATTGATCTTATTTATCAGTCTTTGGAATACATCATATAATCCAGCTCGAAGGCTATTCCATAATCCACCCGAAGGCAATTCCAGTAATCCTCAGGGATCGCTATTCCAAGTTTCGGCCCGTAGACTAGTATGTGGGCCTTGAGATCCCATTTCGAGTCACGTCGGCCTCTTGTGCAGGGTTCGGAGGCAAGGGATTTACGGCCAGAGCCCCATCTGGTACCCAAGCGTCCTCCTGCTCTAAGTAGCACCCACGGAGAGACCTCTTGCGATGGGTTTGGTCCACGTACCCGGCGCGGCTAACAACCCCCTTGGATAGGGTCAGGCAGACAGTCGGGGGTAACTGATGCTGCCTCTCCCTGTAGGCCTTCAATGTGAAGCATTAATTATTTTTCTAGCTTTAGTTCCTTGAGCAAAGAAGTACAAACAGTGCTCATAACTGTACAAACACAATCAATCCAGTGGTTGTTTGTACGGCCAACTGCTAAGGTGTGAATCCTTCTCTCCGAATGCATCCAGCATTTGATTCGGGATCAATTCGACTTGGCAAGATCCCAAGGGTTTTGTAAGCTGTGTTGCTAGTTTACCCTTTTTCCTTGGGTTAGGGTTTATACCCTGTTAACCCAAGTCAACAAATACCTTAGGTTCCTTATATTAAGGTTAATAAATTTTGGACAACCCCGTTGTCCTATCTTGATTGGTCAATTTCTTGCTAGGTAATACATAACTTCCCTAACTTGGCAAATCAGCCTCAAGGAAGGGTGATGTAGCAAGATGACTACTCATCCTCTTGCAAATTAGACTTGTATGTAGAACCCGCCAACCTTGTTCTAAGGAGTGGCAATACTATTTTGTGATTTATCACAAAATCATGCGACGTTGCAACTTGTTGCATGAGACAAGTGTCGCACCTAACTTGTGGGATTATTTCTCCCATCACATAGTATTCCTTGGTCAAGAATACATTGGTCAAGATGTAGGGTTTGGGAGTCCTCTTGACCCAACCCAACCCTAACCCTACTAGGCCAAAGACGCTTTGGCCCTTAGGGTTCCTAGCTTCCTTGCAGAAGTCTAGCATTTGGTCATTCGATCATTAGGGTGAGAACCCTAGATCGTTCTTGCATAGGTGTTTAGCTAACCCTAACATTCTATGAATGTGGGTAGGACCTTTAGGATTGAAATATTAAGTCGGTTCCCCAAGTGCGATACTAGGCAAAATTTTATCGCGGCTTAGCTCTACCTAGCGCATTAAGGTGATCATCATTTGAGTTACACCATTACAAGCGATTTACCTAATTGATCTAATTGTCTTGCGACAAGAGGTGATCTTTCCTTAGAGATGCAAATACTTTTCCTAAAGATGTAAATAATTGCAAGATATAACATTCCAAGTAAATATGCAATTCATAGACTTTTTCCTTCTATACAGCTATAAGTTCTACAATGATCGTTGCTTTTCCTTACCTAAACTATAATGATTGACATTCCGAGCTAGGCTCGTATAAAACCTACATTGATGCAATTAAATCAAGGCTTTAATATTTTTGATGAAGATGCGTTCAAATTTTGGCAAAAGGACTCCATACATGAGCGAATACCATGAGTCCAACATTAAATTAATCCTTCCTTTAGCACTTAACCCGTCTCAAAATGAACTATCATTGCATGCAATTTACAAGTTCATAAATTCCTTTCCATGCATTGCGACTTTTTTGGACAACATTCAATGGGCATCTAAGATTATCCTCTATATGAATCATGTCCATGAATTTAAATCATAAGTGCAACATGCGACATAAGCTCTATCCTTCTTAGCACGATATCATCTTCTAAGTTATGCATTATACGTTCAAGAAGATTGCAACTACCCTTGTCGACGAGAGTGCGAGCAATTTCAATTAATCATCATGCACTAAACTTTGTAAAACGAATGAATAAATGCATTTAAATTTTCCTAAAAACCATCATGCTTAACACATCCCTCATGCGAAAATACAATTGGAACTTGGGCATGAGGACTTGTAGCATTGTCCACATGTGAACTCGGGTTGGAAGCTCCTACGTGTATGGCTCACGTCTTTAGCTAGCCATTTATGTAGTGTATGTTGTCGCAGCAACTCCCCTTGGGTCACTTCCACGTATCGAATCCTCTCTGTCCGATATCTTATCTCCCGCGTAGGACACGGGCCTTGGAGACTTAGTTTTACAACCCTGAGAGAGGCATGGGTGAAAAGGGGCTATGGGGATGCTTCTAATGCTTTTGTGACAAAAAACGACCGTGGAGAGAGAAAATGAGGATGGAGGTGATGATGAGGAGGGTGGTGCTGACGATGAAGATGGAGATTATGATGATGATGATGGTGGTAGAGGCCGAGTGGCGCAGCATGGCGGTAGCCCTGGCGGCATGTAGATAGCGTGGCGGCAATGGCAGGTAGCACAGTAGGCTCCACGATCCCTCCTCCTTTTTCCCTCTTGTGGAGGGGGGTCATATATAGGTAGAAGGGGGGGGGGGAGGGATAGCCACATATGTGGCTAGTTGCATGCTCCCCTCCCTCATGCTTCTCCAACATAACTCATGCTCTTCCCACACTCCCTCTCCTCGCCATGCATTGGCTGAGGGGGAGGGGGTTATTAATAAAAAAAATTGCCACAATATTAACCATTATCCATTTGTCTTTTCCCGTGAAGGGTGTTCCCGTACGGGCTTGCGGTTTCAAGCCACAGTCTTCCATACACGACACAAAGATGGATTTTATTAATTCGCGCGGAGTAGGCACTTAATCACCAACATTTTACAATGCGGGAGATTACTTTGGGTTGCATTTTTGTGCGGGGTGTGCGGGGTTTAGGGTCGATTAATATTTCATGCGGAAATATTACAGGAAATGAGGCAATATCTGCAGCAAAATCAGCAATATGCTCCCCAATGATGGAGACCATTTTTTTGTGTGTTCTTTCTATCTCTTCAACTCCCTTCTTCACATGACAGCCCTTCCTCAATTTGTTGAATAACCTCTTTTCAAAAATGTCAATTTTCACACCTAAACCGATTTCTTTGACATCTCTTCACATCTCTTGACCTAATTTGTCCTTGCTCCCATAGCTTCTTGAGCCAAACTCCATGTATGCATATCATACTTGTATTTCTACCTGTCTCCAAAATATCTATGCTTTTCACTGAAAAAATTCCCGCATCTGCCTTCTAGCACTTATTATTTTTCCGCTCCCTAAATTCTTCATCTAAAAATACCCAGACTCTAAACTTCTAATTCCACCTCAGCACAACCCAAATACAACTTTACAACCTTATTTTTAATTAAATTTTATAAAAAATAATGCATAATATAGAGCCAAAGCCCTTCAGTTTTGCCAAAAAATAGTGTAAAAATGCCACAAAATAAGCTGTTATCAAGTTCCTTCACACTAGAGTTCCTTTATATTAGAGTTCCTTCTCACTAGCATTCCTTCACACTAGAGTTCCTTTGCATTAGAGTTCTTTTTCACTAGAGTTCCTCGGTTAGGTTAATTTCTTTCACACTAAAAGTTCATTTGCGCCTAGGATCCTTCACACCTAGGTCACAAAGTTTCTTCACACATATATGATCATTCGTCCTAGAGTTCAATCATACTAGATTTCCTTTTCAATCAAGTTCCTTTGTAGTTGAATTCATTCACACTCAAGTTCCTTCACACTAGAGTTCATTCGCATTTGAGTTCCTTTGTACTAGAGTTCCTTTGCATTAGAATTCCTTCTTTGCACCAGAGTTCCTTTGCACTTAGTTTTTTTGCACTAGAATTATTTTGCATTAGAGTTTCTTCGCACCTAAAGTTCCTTCACACCAGAGTTCATGGGATCCTCAAATTTGATGCATCTAGTAGGTTCGATCGGCTGGCTCCGTCTTTAACCCCCTAACCCTTTTCCTAGCATCCCCCACATTTATTTAGGGCACATGAAGATCAGGACCCCATCATGGCATACCTAGGGAGTCTCAACTCACCTTGGTTAGACTTGTCTCTCTGAGACACTTGTACCTTTTCCCTTTCCACTTCATTCATCTCAATGTAAGCAAATCAACTCCAAGGCAAGCTAGAAATGGAGCTTCATGCAACCAAATTACAACTGCATTATCTTATCATGTGTGGTTGATTCAATGGAGCCACATGTAAGAAAATAAACTCCAAGGCAAGCTAGAAATGGAGCTTCATGCAACCAAATTACAATTGCATTATCTTATCATGTGTGGTTGATTCAATGGAGCCACATGTTCTTCAAGAGATTATTGGATTGAATTTTAGTTCATATCCATCCCATATATTGGTGTTTCCTTGATCTTCTTTAATAACTCCCTTTTCCCTCAACAATGACACTTTTCCCCATCTTCATCAATGCAAGCTTCCTTGCTTCATTAACCATCATCAACATAAGAACCTGTGATGTACTTTTCTAACTAAGTATTAGCCTATGTATGCATGCACACTCACATTATTTGCTCCATACCCTATTCATGGGTTTGGGTCCTGAAGTGTAGGAAAAGACTTCAAGTTTTCCTTTGATCTATCTCCAAATCAACAATATTCTTTGTCCTATGCACAAATAGAAGACTAGCACTCTCCCCTAAATGATTGCATGTGAGGTTTTACTTTGCAAGTACAAATATCCATGGAGAATCCTAAACCACCACTTCTAACTTCAATATTGACTCACTCCTCTTTTGCAAACTCCAATACATTTTGCATGGCTATTTCATTTTTTATTCCCCAAGAGGTATCACCAATCAAGTGTATTCTCAAGTACCAACACCAATTTCTAAAGCTACATTTTCCATAATATTGTCAAATTTTCCATTTAACATTGGATCTATAAGATCATTTGAATTCCCAAATAAAACACATCTTCATCAATACTAGTTCTTCATGCATAGTCTTCATTTCTCTTCACTAGGATGGTTACTTTTTCAAAACTACTTCTTTATCAAGACTATTTCTAGCATTCCACATCTACCTTTGATGTGAGTGCCATGGGATCGTCACTTGTTACAAAGGGGGCTAATGTTAACATTATTTTGTGAAGGCTAGAGTCAAAGAAGATCAAAGCAAAGTAAAATTTGAAGTGATGGATTTACTCTTTGGCAGGATTATTATTTTGAGGAGCTTCATTACATATTTTGGGTACTTTTGTATTATTGTTGTACTTCTTGGACATCAAACTGTCATAGTTGTATTATTTTGTGAGAGCCCTGTGTACATTGTGTCATCACCCACATTTGTATTAGTTGCAATCTAGCTCTTGTATAGGTTGTGCACATGTATTTGTTATTTTATTATTATATCTATGGTCTATTTAGGATAAGGATCAAGTATGCAATAAGGATTGACTAGCCTAGAGCTCACAAAGTGGGTAGGATACCCAAGAGAGGGGTGCAAACCCTAATCTACAAGGATATAAACCCTAAAATGCAAAGTGGAGGGTATAAACCCTAAAACAGAAAAAGGGATGCAAACCCTAACCCTAAAACAGTGTGCCACCTTAGATGTGACCTAACCCTAACCCTTATTTGTGTTTATATAAGGTTGGGAGGTCTTAGTTGTATTTATCCTTTTGGTGTATCCATGTTGTGGAAGCTCTACTAGTGGAACCATTCAATCTTTCTATTCTATCATCTTGCCTCCATTATTGAGAGTAATTGAGAGAGATTGAGTGAGGGACTAAGGGAAGGTGAAGATCTTCTCATCATCTTCTTGCTTTTCTCCTCTTCTCTACTAGTCTCTTGGCTCATTGGTTTGCTCGGTGGTGGTTGCCCGGTGGTGGGTGCAAAGGAGCAACAACATTGGATCATGTTGTTTGGATTGTGGAATCATCTTTGAGCCTTCAAGATTTTGGACTACAATGTCTAAACATAAGTTGATATTAGTTAGAGTAGAGTGTTGAGAGATAAGGTGAGAGATTGTCACCAACATGAGTTGCAACTTTTGAAACAACAGAAGTCCATTCAATGCCTTGATTATTGTGCATCTAGCCCAACAATATAACATTTCTTTTGATAATATCAAACATTAGTGTTGCTCCAAATATACTTGTCAATCAATTTGAAACTCCATTGCTTGTATAGTGACTTGAAGTGAGAACTTTGATGGCATCGAAAGAGAAATAATTGAATCCCAATTCTAAGTTGCAAACAAGTCTTTTCACAAAAGAGTGATTTTCTAATTCATTTATTAATCTAGAATTTCTATGACATTACTTATGATAAGAGATATACATGACAAGATATGGTATTATTGCATTTCTTCTAAGTTGACATGTACAATAGCTCATGGTTTAATGCAAGGGAGCTATAAAGAAAGAAGTTTTGCACCTCTATCAAAATTCTCTTTTATCATCATAATACATGTCTTCTAATTAGAATATTAGAGCATGTACATATCTTACTACAATCATTATGTCAAAATTGCCATATTGAAACTTTATACCAATGTTTTTTAAAGGTAAATTTTACTTTTTTTGGCTAAAATAAGGATCCTAAGCAAATTTAGATTTAGATGTTAATATGGGCATTTTGTTCCAAAATTCATAATGGTTGCTTAACATCTAAAATTTTGACAAAATTTGGGTTTTGATTATCTTAAACATATTTTTTATTGAAAAAAAAATATGCATATCCATAAAGCATCATAGAGAAATATGTTAAAGTATGGTGAGTATTATTCAAGTTGAGGAATCTTTTGTCAAATTGTGATTAAGTTCTCAATTTGATAAAAGATTCTCAAATTGGGATGCTTTTGAAAAAATAATCACAATTTGATAAAAGATTCCTCAAATAAAATGCAAATAAAAAGACTATGGTAGCCTTATATAGAGTGGAATACGAATTGAATACTTATTATGTTAAAAAATTGTTGGGTATGAATATAAATAAAAAACCTTTAAAATGATAAAGCACAATAAGTTTGATTAATAATATTACTATTCTTATTCCTCTACATTATCATCTCACACCATCTTTTTTTAAGATAATATATTGTTGTGCTAAGAATTCATCCATTAACTTGCTCAATTGTTCTCTTCAAAGAGATGAATCTCCTAACCATTTGCTAACTTTATTTTTTAAATTACCTTTATATTTGAATCCTTCAAATTTGCTTAATTGCAAAGGCTTCTCTATTTGCTACACATTACAAAAGATGTTGTTCTTATCCCTAGTATTGTTGATGCTACATTTGAGGAAAACCTCACCATCTTATGGCGAGGAAATTGCATAATATACAACACTCCCTTTACTCCCTTGAGTAGTGTTTCTACTTTTCCACCTCCTATTTCTCTCAATGTCATGAACTTGGTTACATGTTTCCCCCACCTTATATATTGGTTAAGTAGAAAACATAGAGCCCTTGGTCCTAAGTCTATAATGCAAATACCAAAAGTAACAATTAATATGAAGCATTACACATTACAATGTATAGTGTAGATGTAACATTGGCATTGGTTTTATTTTTTATTTAACGTAAAAGTAAAAACCTCATGGATCATTAGAATAAGTTTGTTAGTATACATTACTAGAGGATATTGACTCAATTCACGCACGCGCACGCACGCACACACACACACACACACACACACACACACACACACACACACACACACACACACACACACACACACACACACACACACACACACACACACACACACACACACACACACACACACACACACACACACACACACACACACACACACACACACACACACACACACACACACACACACACACACACACACACACACACACACACACACACACACACACACACACACACACACACACACACAGATGTGTTAACATCTACTGAGGCCAAAAATGGCCTATGAGGCTAAACCTTATTCAATGATAGTAGTGACATGCCATGTGGTAAAATTGATGATAGGCAATGAGTGCAAAGCAACGAACAATACAATGCCTAGGTAGGATACAAAAAAGAGAATACCATATAAGAGAATTTGGGAATTTCCTAAGTCCCAATTTCAAATAAGTTTCCAAGTGGCCAAATCTTGATCCATATTTGAAATTGGAATTCGGGAAGGTAGCGTATATGGCATTTAGGGTAGAATCTACCTTTAATTAAGATAACAAGATTTGACCATGCAGTCAAAAAATAAAGGTATTGGGGGTTCCCAAAGTGCATGGAAATTCCCTAATGTAGTGCTAGAGGGTGGATGGATGGAGCACCACCTAACTATTTGATTGAATGATGGGTTAATATATGGTTCAAAGATACAATGATACCATCATCTAATGCCATCCTCTCTAACTCCATCCCATCTGAATTAGTTGGTATAATATGCCATCATACATCCCTAATGCGATGGTATACTGATAACATCTAGACTAGTCTCTTAGCTCTATCAAGTGTTTCTTGTGTCATCGATGGATCTCGAATGTCTTCATCTAGTGTAATGTTTATGTTTGGTATCTATGCATACTCAACTACCAACATGTAGTTTTGATCTCCTTAGCTCTCTAGACTATCACCACTCTCTATGTAGGTGTAGTCTATGTGGTTACTCTCTAGAACCTTATATGGAGCCTCAAGGTCTTGGCTAGGAACTAACTTAAGCAGTGCCAATCTAAGGATTCCATGACTACTCTTAGGTAGGTGTCCCTCTAAATAGTATGTGTATCTCATTCAAATTGTAATGTAGGCCCTATATCTACATATGTAGTGCTCCTCACTATTTAGCTCCTCCTGGCATAATTTGTAAATCCTCTTGACTCTAGGGATGGGGCTTTACACTCCTTGCCTCAATCTCAAGTTGCTGAGAAGAGACTCGAGGCTAGCCACCAGTGGCTACTCTCTTCTCATGTGTCTGATATATATCTAGGTATCTAGGTCTCTCAACAATGAACCATATGCCTAGGTATCCAAGTCTCTCCATGAACCATATGTCTAGGTATGGAGGAAAGGGGGGGGGGGGAGGAGAAAGGGGGCGTTTGGGGCAAGATCCATGTATAATGTATATACAACTAATGGAGATCATGTCACATGACTAGGTTCTTTGTGCAAGAGAGGTGTAAGGAGAGGGAGTCATGGTCATATTAGAATGGAGAAAGGTGATCCATGTTGATTCCATATCCCACAAGCCATTGCTCTACATGTGCATACCATGACTTCTATGTCTTACTTATGCTAGCTACTTGGAAGCCTCAATAGCTCTTCTAGGCAATCTATTTGGAGGCATATGCCATATTTTCTAGTCTAAATAAGGGCCCTAATCATCATAGAAGGTGCTCAAAACTGTGTGTGTGTGTGGTTTTATATAGGATATGAAATGAACTATCAATGTTTGTGAGAGGTGAAAATAACTAGTGAGACCATAAGTTAGAATTATTTGTAAAATGATATAAGTGTCTTGAAAATAAACAATGCATTTAAAAGAATCTACGCTTGAATGCTAATGTTAGAAAAACTTAGCGTGTAATGTTGTAAGTGATGGAGTGGACCCGATAGGCTATGAGGGTATGTATCATCTTAAGAGATCCCATATCAGTCACTATCACATCTCCTCAACCATCTCTCATGTAGAGAAGAACCTAGGTGACCTAACTCTTGCTTGAGCAATGATCTGATGTATCCTTCTATGCATGTGTAAGGAATGTATTTGATCAATATCCCTCATGTGGATGTAAGAAGCTGAGGTTGTATAAGGGACTACTTGATACTCCTCTCAAACATTGTTGACTATTATTAGCAATGGTAAATAGTAAGGAAGGATGCAATCAAGCGAAAGTCACTAGCACTAACTCAAAAAGCATTATATTTTTAGATTTCATTAAAATAATTTAGGTACCATAATCTACAATGTGCAACAAATTTGGTTGCTATACTATTTTGTAAAATTAAAATGAGAATCGATCTCACTCATGTGCAAATTGTAATAGTTTCTGTAGGCTCCCTACCAAGTTCTCTATTTAGTTTTTCATCGTAGGATGACTCATAAACCTTAAGAAAACATGTAACTAGAGAAAGATTGATCATGAGGCCATAAATGGGCAAGATGCCCAAGGGTGGAACCCTAAAAATCTTATTCTTCTCTCCTTTGTCTTTATCTTCTTCTCTCCATATTGCATAGAGCAAGCAATGAGCCTTGGAGCAAGACTATAATGAAGAGATAAGCCATTACTTACTATAACTTGGATATGAATTTAGATTTGCCTTTTCTTAGATAGGAATGGTAGGTGTCAAATTAATCTAAGTATGTGTGGTGGTTAAATGAGAGGTAGCTACGATATACATGTGTCAAATCTCTTGAAAAAATAAGAGTGTATCCTTCAATCTTGCATTTTTTGCATGTGAAACACAACATTTTGGTTCTATTTCTAGGACCAAGGATGGTTTGATTACATGAGGTCTCTCACACTCTCACTACATAATGGAATAGGAGGCTGTTAATGTGTACCAACTTTGAAATGCTTGTGGCTAGATAGGTGTAGAATTGTGCATTTTACATTTTTTGGTTAGGAATTGTTTATTGAGGAAATTTATGATTATTTTCGAGTCGGTGAATTAAACATTTTGTAGAGAGGAATAGTGTTAGATTGAAAAACCTCATATTGGGACTTCATTACAAATTATCACCCAAACACTATGTCCAACATGTTAGTGTACATGATGGGAAATTAGCAATAGTATGAGGAGAGATCCAAGAAGATAGAGCTCACTCCAAAGTTCATGAATATTTATTTGATGACTATCACTCAAAAATTTGGAGATTGAGATGAGACCATTAAGTTTCTTATTTTTGCAAATGCATGGGACAAGCCAACTATTGATAGAAGTATAAAGATAATCACCTCACCTCAATAAAAGTAAATGGGCCCAATTCTTTAACAAATTTGAAACCAAATCCAAATGTCCCCTTTTGATTTTGTACCTAATTCATAGCTTGTCAATGTTTCTCATCCTTCACTCTAATAAGTTTGGGAACTAAAAAGAAGACGAAGCAGCCTATGGACTTGTAGCTTGCACAACCATCATGTTCAGCCTCTCAGCATCATCGTCATCATTGCAAACTATAACTAGATACTCTTTGAGCTTTGGATTCGGATCACGTGATACATTATACATTTGGATTTAGATCACGTGATAAATTATACTTGTAAGAAGCAAAAGATCTAAGAGTGCTACCACACCTTTAGTCTCTACTTGCATTCAATAGGAAAGGTGACTATAAATTTAGTTAGAAAGCAAGAAAAAAGGCATGCCACACACCTAGCAAACTTTAATTGTTTTGCATGTAAAATGTCTGGCAGGTGTGCACATGACCCCACTCTAAGACCATGTGTTTTTAATAACCAACCTCGCATGATGCATTGTGCTCTCTAAAGCTGTACTTCTATTACACTGCCATTTCACATATGTTGCTTGATCATGAACCCTCACACTCATCCATTGCCAAGATGTTTGTTGTTGTTGCTGCTGCTGCTGCTGTTGCTGCTTCTTCTTCTTCTTCTTCTTCTTCTTCTTCTTCTTCTTCTTCTTCTTCTTTTGCATAGTGTTAAGTTCGTAGCATAGTTGCATGCAAAGCATTGGCATGGATGCATAATGCAAGGCATGGGCACGTAACATAGTAGATGATAGCATGGTACACCACACAAGCACACATTTAGTAATGGCATGTAACATGGCTGCACACATAGCACACACGATGGACCGCATAACACAAATGACACACGGCGACAAACACCTCACGTACACACAAGCACATGCAACAAACCATGTGGTACACATAGCACACACTGCACACATGAGCAACATATAATGAAGCACTTATATAATAGCACGTAACACAAGAGCACATGCACAAGAGCATACACTAGCACATGATAATGCACACATGAGCATATGAATAATTGTAATTTATGAACATATGCTAGCACATACACATGAGCATATGTAACAGAGCACATAGTGCACACACTAGCATGGGCACACGGGCATGTAAGCTTGATCACCTAAACATACACTATCATGGACACACGAGCACATGGCATGAGAATAATAGCATACATAGCACATAAAATTGTTGAGATATTTACAATCACACCTACTTCAGTCCCTTCATAAGGAGCAATGAGGCCTCAGGATCAGAATCCCATATGCACAGTAGGAGAAAGTGCCACAACTCAATTCCTATAAAGCATTGTACTTGCACTCTTTTTCTAATGCAATGTTAATACTCTTTTCTTTCTAGTAAAGTGTCTATGTCACTGTCCACGCATAAGATTGTGTTTATGAGTCCAAGTCTCAATCTTGGAACCTAATTCACTTGTGTGACAATTTGTCTTTGTCAAGGTCAATGTCTTCATGAGTTTCTTCTATCTCTTTCAACCTCCATTGCTTCCGCATCTACGGTGCTCTAGATCCTGCATATTTTAACAAAAAGCACATGATTACTAGCACTTTCTCGAGGGTGAAGCAGATGTAATCCATAAGGATCAGGTGCTATTCTTCATCATAGCATATGAAGGGGTTTGTGTATTCATCCCCTTTAGTGCGTTTTGTCAATGTAGACAAAGGTATCACTAGGTGTATGTGTGATGATGGGGGGGTCTAGGTATTCTTCAAGGATAGATATTTGCTCTTTGCATGGCCACTTGATATTCAGGAGAGGCTAGAAATGCCAAAGGTTGGCCAAGTTGCAGTTGTCTAGGATAATCGGCACCTCCATTATAGTGCTTGTGGATAGGCAAAATTAGGACTAGGGAATCTTTGTAGGGCTTTACAATATGCGTATCTGTGACAAAATGTTTGAAATATTGTGTACATACTTGGTGGTCTAAAGCACTCTAAAGGGAGATGGCCTCCACCACAGTGCATGCACTACATGTTTTGGTGGTACGGATCTGAGATTTTTAGAGACTCTATTATCTTAAGAAAATTTGATGTTTGTTCTTGATATCTGTAATTAATTCTAGCATCTCTTTACTCTCCATTTGAGTTTGTCATCCACACCTTTCTTGGGGGGACTATTGAGATTGCAAGCTCAACATGTGCAGACATTGATGATGGAAGTCGCCTAGCTAGATGGACCCACATATCTATACTTAGTACATTAGTAGTCATTATGATCCTCACATGGCTACTGACTTATCACTTATTATATTTAGTTTGTTGCACCTACCTACAGTTAGCATAGTTACAGTGCCAATCGATCTTAATATAGTCGGTTATGCATTGTTTGACTTAGTATGCTACTTTCCTTTATATTATATCTTATCAATATTTTGTGTACATTGTATTGTATGAGAAATAAGAAGAAGAAACTAGCAAGAAAATGTTTTGGCCTTCATCTCTCTTCTTGTGTTCTTAAATGAGCTTCCTCTTGTGTGTATCGTGTGAGTTTGGCACATTAGCTGAAGTAAGTCCCCCATACCACATGATTCTTGATATGAAATCAGAGCGGTTCCACTAAGAGAGGCTAGTTTTGAAGGCTAAAAGTGAAGGAAAATAAGCAAGGATTCGAGCAAGCAAGCAATGGGCAGGACTATCTTCCATTCTTCTACTCTTTCTCATGGATAGTACTTGTGGAGGCACCGAAAGAAGGCTAGAGGCAAAATCTCACATTGCTGTGAGATTTGGTATACGAGTCGAGATTTTTTGGCCATTTGAGGCAATCTTGGGCCTTGTTTTAGATGTGCAAGGTTACAAACAATAATTTCAGGGTATACTATAATTTCAGTTGTGTTGATCAAAAGTGAGTATACAAGTTACAAATTTTAAAGTTGTAACTAAGAAAACAAAAGTTTTATCAATAAATAGGCTACAAATTATATGTGTAGTTGAGCATTTAGTAAAAAATATTACTTCTTGTGTTGCTATACACTTGTTATAAAAGGTTATAGAAAAGTTGCTTGTTGTTTTGTATCAATTTTGTGAAAATGGTAGAGAACCATGAAAACTGCATCACTGGGAAGTTGAACAAGAACAATTATCCATCATGGAAATTTCATGTGATAATTTTTTTTATTGGAAAATGCCTTTATGAGTTCGTTTCATGTAAAAAAAGGATCCAAAGTTGAGTAACCTTGCGACTAAGATGAATTAAAGATGTGGAAAGCATGGAATGCAAAAGACAAAATGTGATGTATTAGCTATCTGTAGTCATTTGGTAATACTATGTTGGGGCATATCAAAAATGAAAAAACTTCACATGTAGATTGGATAATCTTTAAGAATATGTTTTCAATAAATACAAAGGCCCAAAATATTCAACTCAAGCAAGAGTTGAACACTTTAAAGAATGGGAAGATGTGTGTAAATAAATATGTTTTGAAAGTGAGAAGCATTGCAGATGCCTTAGCAACTATTGATGCAATGCTTGATGATGATGATGATTTGGTTTCATCTACTTTGGGTGGCCTCAATAATGAAAATTCCTAAAAATAATTTGCCACTTCTATACATGTACAAAAGCCATTTCTAGTTTTTGATGAGTTGGTCTCCCTCATGATCACTGAAGAGATCAACATGCAAGGTGAGTCATTTGAAAGAAGTGGTAAATTGATCCAAGCATTTTGCTCAATTTCAAGAAAGAGATATGGTAGATCCTCTTCAAGAGATTACGGTATGGGAGGTGCTGGTTATAACTAGCAAAACAAGTTAATCAACAGTTCAGTAAAATGTAGGTTTCATGTTGCCATAGCAATGACTGCTCTTACGGTTGCCATCCTTGCAACCGGACTGAATGTTTCTTCATAATCAATGCCATATGTTTGTGCATACCCCTTGACTACTAATCTTGCCTTGTATCTGTTCACAGAACCATCTGCATTGTGCTTCACCTTATAAACCCACTTACAGCCAATTGCATTCTTATCTTTAGGCAAAGGTACCAATTCCCATGTAGCATTTGCTTCTAAGGCATCCATTTCTTCATCCATGGCTTTCTCCCATTTTTCTTTTCCCATGGCTTGCTTAAAAGAAGTGGGTTCTGGTTCCTGTATCACTTTGACCATATAGGCATAGTGAATGGCTGTAAATCCATCATATTTCAGCCTATCCATAGGATACCTAGCTTTGGTAGACCTGCGCAAAGTAGGTTCACTCCCAGGTGCTCTCAAAACATCCCTGGTCTTCCTTACTCTAGGTATAATAATAGAAGGAATACCCAACTCATCATCAATGCTCTGTTCTGAGCCACTGAATTCACCATCCACATAAGAGTGACCTGCATTCATATCAAACATGGGCTGATCTACCTTCTCTTTTCCCTTTCGTGATACCTGAATACCACTATTTGCATTGCTTTGAGAAGATTCTCCTGATCTCAATCTGCCTGTCCATGGCGAAGAATGTGAACCACTGCTAGAGGACGCTCCAGGTCCACTAATATTTTGTGACTGCTGCTGTGAATTCTGTGCAGCATTACCATTTTGTGCATCTACATCATCAATCACATTTACTGATTTATACCAGCTACTCATCTCATAAAAAACAACATCTTTGCTCACTGTAAACTTACGAGTAGAAGGGTTATAGCATCTATACCCTTTCTGCTCTGCAGAGAGTAACCAATAAAGATGCACTTCTCAGCTTTTGGATCCAACTTGGATCTCAACTCATCTGGCACATGAACATAGGCAATGCAACAAAAAATCTTTAAATGAGAAATATCTGGTTTCCTACCAGTATACCTCTCCTCTGGAGTCATCCCATGTATTGCTGTAGTGGGAGTCATGTTCATTATGTAGACTGCTGTAGCAACTGCTTCAGCCCAATAAAAATCTGGCTAGTCTTTTTCGTTGAACATGGCACGAGATACCTCTCCAATATGCCTTTTTTCCTTTTTGCAATTCCATTTTGTTGCGGGGTATGACTGCATGAATATTGCTGCTTTATGCCATGCTCCTGCAGGAACCTTGCAAACTCATTTGAGAGGTACTCTCCCCCTCCATCTGACCTTAGGCATTTTATTTGTAGGCCTGTTTCTTTTTCAACCATAGCTTTAAGAGTTTTGAAATGCCCAAAAACTTCACTTTTCTTTTCCATAAAATACACCCAAAATTTTCTGCTATAGTCATCAATAAAAGTGACAAAATAATGACAGCCTCCAAGAGATGCAGCTTTAGTAGTCCACACATCAGAGTGGATTAATTCCAATGGCTTCTTACTCTCTTGAACATGTCTAGGAAATGGTTTCCTTGCCTGTTTTCCAAATTGACAGGCTTCACATACCTTATGCATTTTTGCAACCTTGAATTTAGGCAATCCTGCAACAATATTTTGGGCCTGCATTGATTTAAGTCGCTATACATTAACATGACCAATGCATTTATGCCGGATATCAATATCTCCAACTACACCGGTCCCATGTGCAAACATTGCTGCACTCAATTCACGCATGTCTGCATCCAACGTAAACATTCTGCCCTTCTTCTTTCCTTTTGCTATCAAGTGATCTTTATTTTTCATATCCTCAACAAAGCATCCATGAGGATTAAATCTGACCTGCAAGCCCTGCTCAACCATTTGACCAATAGAAACCAGATTCTTGGTGATATTCGGGACATGAAATACATTGGACATGTATTTCTTTTTCCCATCTTGCATAGACAAATGACTTTTTCCAATCTGCACAATAGGATGTGCAGTATCATCACCAGTCTCCACAAATCCTGGTTTTTCCATTTTCCTTGCATCCTCCATCCATTCTGCATGACCTGTCATGTGGTTTGATGCACCTGAGTCAACATACCATACATCGTTGCTTTCTTCTGCACTTGTCACAAAATTGTTCATGTGCTGCACCATAAACAAATGCTCATTTCTGTCATCACCCTGTCTACTAGAAGATGCATAATTCCCTTGTTGCAATTTTCCATTCATGATGTCATTCTGCTTTTTATAGCAGTCTTTAGCCATATGACCCATTTTACCACAGTAGTAGCACTCAACATTACTGTTTGCATTTTGGCCTCTTTGCCATCCACCATGACCTCTTTGGCTCCCCCTGCCTCTAGAGTTACCATGTCCTCCTCCGTAAGACTGGTTTTCTTGAGTTTGCTGCATATTCTGATTTCTACCACGGCCTCCAGATCGGCCTCCTCTACCTCTGCCTCTACCTCTTCCAGCATTTGAGTAGAAGACAGCTTCTTTTGAAGTTCCTCCTGAAGAAGATGCACTACCATTTCTCTGCTCCTTAGAAATTAGAAGAGCAATCAACTCCTCAAAATCAGAAAATCTTTCACGGACGGAAATGGATGTTCGGAACTATGCATAATCCTTTCCTAGACTATTCAAGGTCACAAAAACTCCCTTACCCGCAGCATATACTGCCCTCTTGCTACACCGCGAAGGGCGTCTCAATCTGAGACAATGCACTCTTGCACTTTCCTACTGTGCTACCTACAGAGACTTGCTCCCAAAATAGAAAAATGAAAGCAACACTTGTCCTCTTACCAGAATACTGCGAACTTGGTTTACTTTCTTAAGCTCCTTACTACGAACAAGGCTCTGATACCATGTCAAGATTGTGGGAGAGAAGAAAGGAGTCTCACTTGTAGCTTTCTTGCTTGCACAATGGGGGAATACACACAAAGGTGGAGGCTGAAAACAGTTTTCCTCTTCTTAGTTGTGTAAGCCAAAAAGAACTCAAGTACATAGAAATAGGAGAACCCTATATATGGGTCTCAAACCAAACTCAACTAACTAAGGTGGCATACTAACTGAGCCATGAACTAGAGTAGATAAGGATAGCTTCCATATAGCTATTATTCATGGGCGGTGTACCAACCGCATCTGCAACTGACAAGTCGGTGACATAAATGCACAATGGTTACCCTGGCATATCACGAGTGGAGCTCGATATCTCAACACTTCTTTCTCTCACCTTCCTCCATACTTACAACCCTTCTAGAAGGACCCAACCCACCAATCTTTGGCATTGTTGGAACCTTCCTCTCCTCTAATCTTGCTAAATGATCCACTCCCTTCAATTGAGGATATCCTTCCCAAATTCTATGTAGTTTCCCCATATAGAATAAGCTAGTTTCAACCTCCTCCACCAGCCAACATCAAGAGACCACAACAATGCCATTGACTATACAAAATGGATGAGGACTTATTGGTACTTGCTAAAAAGTTGAGAATATATTACTTTACACAACTAGACACAACATTCAAGTTCTATGCTAAACTCTTTGCACTCATTGAATTAGGATTTGTTGAACCTGATACGCTTTTATTCACATCTCAATGGTATCCTATGTGGGAAGAGCATCAGCACCTCTTCCACAAAAGTTTGATAGACTTGGATCAATTAACATAGGATATCTTGCCAAAATAGTTAGAAATGTGCCAAATACTTCCATCTTATGTGAAAAATACAATCATTGAGGACTCTTGTATTGACAATTTACTTTGATTATGCAGCTCTACTACTAGTTTTTTGAAAAAATGGTACACACTTTTCCATGAAGTTTTGACCCTCGGATGCAAAAGCATCAGCATCACCAAGCATTGAAAGATCATCACAACATCTTGAAGTATGACCCAACATACTATGAGACACCATTCCTCTACGCAATCATCGAGTCTCATTTACTAGCTCCACCAAAAGAGTTACTTGACCATCCACACATCAACAAGTTGCTATCCAAGGAAGAGCTTCATGTCACAAGCCATTTCAATGGACCAATGCTCCTAGATGACCTTAAATCGTACCTTTGCAAGCCACTTGTATAGTTTGCAGACTTGGAGTAAAATCTCACTACAATCCAAACTTCTAGGGCTGGTGGCTTCTTGACCCATCTCTAGTTATACATAAATAAAATGTGAATTCTATTGTTGTTAACTCGTAGATGAACAAGGTGGAAAATCTAGAAAAGCTAAAGCAGAAGACAAAGGCCAAGGCAAAGTGAAACGGAAGATAAAGGCACAGAAGGAAAATCTAGAAACACAAGAAGCGCAGAAAAGTCCTAAATAAGGGAGAAAGGCACACAAGGAAAAGCGCAAGTCAATACTTTTGTAAAAGAGCGCAAGCACATCATGATTTAATTTAAGGAGCGACGGGTTCTCACTCGTGAAATTTGTGAAGGTAGATGGGCGGTAGGAAGGAAGCTAGGAAGATAGGAGGACATTGGGAAAAATGGCCTAGGCCACGGCCAGCCATGTAAAAAAGGGGATAAGGGGATGACAGCCCAAAAGGGATTTAGGGTTTTGTATATAAAGTTGAAAAGTGAATGAGAAGCTCATTCTTGTATGTGGCCAAAAGTGGCTCTCTTCTTCTTGCTTGCTTGCTTGAGCTTGTGCTTGAGAGAGGGAGTGTGAGAGTGTGAGGGAGTGAGTGTGTGAGGGTGAGGGACCGAGGAGGAGAAGCTTTCCATCTTCTCCTCTCTTCTTCTCTTCTCTTCTCTTCTCTTCTCTTCTCTTCACTTGCTCACAGCAATGGAGCTTGGAGCTTGGAGCTTGAGGATGGAGCTTTCTTGAAGCTTGCACTTGGATCGTGGAGCTACCGAGTGTGCTAGAGAGGAGGTAACTTGACCGACACGGAGGTAAGCTCACTACACCTGTAGATATGAATGGCACATCGGCTATATGAGAGGTAGCCATTAGTGCTTGACTTGGAACGCTTGAAACAATAAGCGGTCTGTGGGTCTTGGCGGTTGAGCGTGAGCTCCCACATTTTGGTTTTGTTGCCGGGACCAACGGATTCAAGCCTTGAGCGCTTGCGCACTTAGAATCGAGAATTGAAGTAGGGTTTCTACCGAACTGGTACTTGAGGTAGATAGATAGGAAGCAAGGGAGTTTGAAGAGGTATTCGATCTCCTTAGCAAGTAGATTTTTGTTGTTTTGGACTTGAGAAAGCATGATGGAGTAGTGTAGGTATTTTCCTTATAGTTTTTTCTTGCATATAGAAAGGATAGGAGAAAAACGTTGGAGCAAACAGTAGGGTTTTCTGTTGCTATATAACAGGCTGAAACAGGGAAAAGAAGGGCAAAAATAAAAATTTTGGTTAAATGTTAGTAAGGGAAGCAAGATTAAGGTGAGTGCAGGCCTGGACAAGGTGATAAGGGGCCAAGAGTGGCAAGAAAGGCCACATTGTGCATTGCAGTGTTTTAGGAGAGCAGGAGAAAGAAAGAAAGCTTCGTTGAGTGGATCCGCTTCAATCTGGCCATCCGGGAGTTATTTTCCCAACCTAGGTAATTCCACACCTTCCATTGCATGAGTAGGTTGGATCTAGAGCTCCTCGACCAGTAGGACGGCCTCCATCACTTGGTGTGATGAATTTTTTAAAGTCTGGCAAAAAACGCGTTGCGTTCAGCCTGTCCGAGTGACCGCGATTTTGGGTCGTGTCCCAGAATTGGCCCTCAGTCCGCTCAGCCATTTGGCCCTCGGCCCAACCCCACTCGGACAAGTTGACATTTGGCCTAGCTGAATTCACCAATCGGCCCTCAGCCCACTTGGCCACTCGGCCCTCCGACAATCACACTCGAATTGGCTTAATTTGACATTCGGACTGGTTACATTTAGCCCTTTCTCATTCGGCCCTCGGCCCTCGGACGCGGGCTGAATCGGGCATTCGGCCCCTCTAATTCGGACCTGTTGGGCCAAACCTGTAGACCCTGAAACTGACCGAGAGACCATATAGAGCCGAAACCATATCATAGATTGATCACTGGGCTGAAATCTAGAGCAAGTAGTTCAAATTTGATTACAAACAGTCCTCCAAATCGAGCATGGCATTTACCGTAATGGCCCTACAGGTCGGGGGGGACTATCCCCCCCCCCCCCCCCGGAGCCCGCAAAGGGGGCTCTGCCCCCTCCGCACCTCCCCCAAGTAGGTTGGAGAGAAAATGCACGCCGTGACAGGTCCTCTAAATTGGATCCTAGTGTAGTAATGGCTCTACACAAGCATGGATTCTCACTTGCAAAAGAGAAATCAAAAGCCCATACCTGAACAGAGACAAACAGAGACCCTAGAACCTCAATGGGCCAATCTAGCCAACAAGGGCAAAAAGGACACACTACAAAAACATGTGTGTGTTGCATTTTGATTGCATCTGGTCAAAGTGGAAAGCAACAACAGCGAAGATGACTAGATATGACTGTCTTAATGATAGATGCACCTTGAATAGCACTGCACAGGCGATCCAAGATGTCAGTGGAGAATCCACATCTGGTCGTGCAGTTGGGGACTCAAGGGCATTTGTCAGAAGGCTTAAATTTATGAGCTGAGACCCGGAAGATGAAGCCATAGTACCACTTGCTTATCTTAGGGTCAAACTCACCGTGAAAAGAGAGCACACTATCGATGATCTGATTGATGAAGGAGTAGATTTTAATATCTTGACCTATGAATCATGGACCCTACTAGGCCAACCAGAGCTCACACCGACTAATGCAACTCTTAGCCCTTACGGGGGACACCCACAAGCAATCATAGGAAAGTGCAAAATCCTTGCAACACTCGAAATTGAAAGCTTGCCTATCCTATTTCATGTTCCTCCAAACAGTGCTAATTACGTGAAGGAAACCCTCTTAGGAAGACCCTTCAAAAGGGCGACCAAGTGTGAGGCCGACTATGTAGCACATAGAGGATACACCTGACACTACCGGGAGTGAGGATAGTCACAACCTTTAGCAAGTGTGACCTCATCGAACCTCGAGGGAAAGGCAAGGAAGGTCCTGACATAACAGTCAAGCCTACTAACGAGAGCAAGGACTTGTTGGAAGAGTTGATACAAGCACAGGTCGAACAACGAGAACCAGTGAGTGAGGCTATGCCTAAAACAAGAAGGTCAAGAGACAATGCCAAGGATGGGCTTTGGACTTACAAATATCGTAGAAGACCCCAAAAGAAGCCCAAGCCTTATAGACGAAGGCATCGATGGAGGGTCAGCACAACACCGCGATGGATATCCAAAGCGCTGCTACATGCTCAAGGGTATTACACAGGTAACCGATGGATTTGGGTGCCAAAATCCCCTGTTAAACCTCCTCTGTCGATTGAAGGCTAGATCGTATCAAGAGCAAAGAAGCGTAGGAGGAGATCTAAATGAAAGACCATGTCTCAATTCAAAAACATTGGAGTGACCGAGCCCCTCACGATCGAAATCAAGAAACCAAATGGGACTAATCGGAGGGTAGATCCTCAGCCTAGCATGCTTGACAAGTAGATATCAGATGTAATTGTTGAGGATACACAAAAGCCACTAGTGCCCAAGGATCCTTTGATTCCTCAAGAGGATAACAGGCATCATAGGCACAACATTGCTCATGGCAAGGTTAAATGCTCAACAAAGCAAAGGGTAAATTCATCTAACAACCACGAGCAAATCTTCCAGCAATGTTGGAGCCACTTAGGAGTCTCAAGTCTCCTACACCCTCTTTTCCTAAACGGACACAAGAAGCACAACAACAGTCATCAAGTGTAGCTGCTCAATCCTAATCTCTATCTCCATCTAAGCTTCCAAATGTCCAAGAGGTGAGACATGATACCATCCGTAGCTCTCGGCCCAAGGATATGCCTATGCAACCTAATGTGACTAGATCAACTCATGCTCTTTGATCTACACAAGTGAATACTTAAAGGGGCAACAAAAGACACGACCACTTCTGATCACCCTAGGGACTTGACACTGCAATCTACTAGCAGTAGCCTGTCCATTAAAATAGCTACTACTACTTCCAATTAGGGATCACAGCAGTCATAACCCCTGGCCGTGACAATGCCCCTTGCAAAACATGTCCTTAGCAGTTCACCTATAGAGGAGGTGCTGCAACCAGCATCCTTGACAACTCCAGCACTTCCAAAGTGCTTAAAGCCTAGGCTGGAGGAGTTAAACAGAAGGGAATTGGCTGAAGACATAGACTCTCCAAAAAGAGAGGTAGTTGTACCCTCACAACCTAGCAAGGCTATTCAACAGGCCACGACTATGCCCCATGAGGACATGCTAGAGAAAGAGAATGCTGAGGCCCAACCAAGCACATCAATGACTGACCTAGTTCAAGATCTTGAGTCTTCAAGGGATACACCTCGATTGCCTAAGAAAAAGAAGAGAAAAGAAAGAAAACAACAACGGCAGTTGCAAGTGGCTGTAGGCCCCAAGAAGATTGAAACGAAGAGTGCTGAAGAGCTAAGGAATAAAGCATCAAGACCATCCACCAATGAACCCATTGATGTCTCTCCTAATAGTGGTGAAACCTTAGACACATCCGTGTGTTCTAAAAAATCAAAGCAGTCGTTACCATCAACAGTTGCTTGCAACACTCAATCCACCGACAACAGAACTCGCATTGACCAATCAAGAGTGGATACAACACTGTCAAAACAGGGTGACAAATTTATACTAGTCACATCTAAGGAGAACCATGACACAATAACAAAGCCTCAGGGGAAACATGGAAACCCTGAGAGCATAAGCAACCCTAGCATTGACCAATCTTGCTCATCTAGGTCTGAGCCCCCAGCTATGCTAAAGCCTAGGGAAACTCCTAGAACCTTGCATGAGATAGCAACCGAACAAGCCCTTGTTGAACATAGAAGTGTTGCAGAATGCTTAATTGAGTTGGATACTAAGCTCAAAGTATTTGCATGTGTCTATGTCTTGGCATACATGGGCACATTCCCTAAGGAGCAGCTTGAAGAATGCTTGCCATTTCCCCTATCCTGGTAAGAGCAAGAACATCTTCACGAGCACTATGACAAGCTCCTGCATGAATGCATGTGACTTACCTTTGACGAGGAAGCCGACGAACTACGCTTAACTGTAACATTCAATGATGTGCTCTACCAACCAAATCTCTAAGCAACTAAAGTGACAATCTGAGGGTCAAAGTCAATTTGAGAAACGTTGGTTTGAAAACCGTGTTGCAATGGCCGAACTAGGAGCCCAAATCATGACAGTCTCAGAAGAGTGATTGGCCAAATGGCGGTCTCAAAGAGACCCAACCTATGTGGCACCAACTTCCTTTCGAGTGCTAACTACCATTCGGGGTACAGACTTAGCTAGAACTAGCCAAGAGAACTCTTTGGCTGATAAGGTTCTCACTGAGGAGGAGCTACATGTTGCAAGTAGACTCAGACAAGGTACCATGATACTTGACATTGCAAAATACCTGATATTAAGAAGGCTGCCATGAGTATTGGATGCGTGTGCCATACTCTAGTACAATCCTGAGTTCTACAATTGGTTTTTATCCTCGTGAAGTGACATGGATTCGTAAACATGTACATAAATAAATAATGAATTTTATGACCTTGTATAGATAATATCAACATACACAAGCAATGATAGTCAAGCGCAGGGAGAAGAGTTGGGTTTGAAAGACTAAGCTCCTCAGTCCTCCTCTCACCACATATTTAGAAGTCATGTGACCATTCCCGCCTCCTATTGGAGGGCATGCAACCCTCATTATCGACATAGGAAGCCTTGACCAACATCTCTGATGGTGTAGATGGGGCACCGTCCCTTTCTATACACCTTTCCCCATTTTCGGTCTATCCTTCCAGGGACGAGCCCTGCTCCACTCCATGACAACCACTCTGTGCAACTTAGCATAAGCCAAGATTTGCTAATAGTTGGAGGCAAAACGAACATCAATAGGGGGCTGTCCCTCTACAACAAACGTTGCATGCCTCACCTCACCCCTACTCATCATATACGCTTGATAACCCACTGTATAATCCCTTCCATGCGAATAGTTTTATCATGCCTCAAGGCCTAATCGTTGGTTCGCATTTTGCAGGTCCCCCTACGGTAGCAGTCATGGACCACATAGTGCAGCTGGCATGCAAGGAAGCTCTCCGCCGTCGGAAAGAGCATAAGGCACTAGCGCCCCCTCTAGAACGTACGTGCCTACTCTAAAGAGGTATGCACCGAAAAGAGACTCCAAACGACACCGCCTAGGATGCAGGCCAAAAACCCCCCAATCCAAGAGGATGAGAAATCAAGGGGGCACATGGGGTGTGGCAACACCAGCCGTGTAGGCTCCCACCAAACACTCGGGCACCAGGTGCTCGAAAGAGGAGAGGGCAGCTCGAGACAAGGAGGAATTTGATGCATTGTTTAAAAACATTCTAGAAACAGTTGCGGCCAGGGACTACACCATCCGGGTCTTGGCTGACATCTTCCCCACCGAGCCTCACAGGAGCCCCTCACCGGCACATGCTCAGTCGCTCGACCACTCGGACTCGCCCCGCCTCGTGCAAATAGTATAGCCCCTATGATATATAAGCAACTTAACAAAGGCCATCCTGCCATGACTTTTTGTCTTAAATGGTTAAAGGGGCAAGCTCCCCACCTGTATAAACTTTCCTTACCTATTGCTAATATATGCCATGTCTTTAACAAGCACCAGAATATACATCGCAATCAACATCATAGGATTTTGATAAAGTAATATCTTTACATCATTGCATCTATTCGTTGTACTTGATGCATGCAACTTGCATATACTCTCATGAAGTGATAAGTGGATGTAGGATGATGCAGGTCTTCGTGTAAACGTGTTCAATGTCCAAGTCACCGCAAGACCATCAACCTCACAAAGAACCGCGACAAAGCCACACTACTAGAAGTGAAAATCACCCTTGCAAGTGCCCATGTCGCATGGCCCAAAGCATGATCTTAACCACTTCCTCTTTCTGGGTTACTCTCTATGATGGGCACTCACGGTAGCTGTTACCCCAATTGTACCAACATCGCACGTTCCAAAGAGGGTTGCAATATCTCAAGTGTATCTCCCCAATGATCTCAACGACTGCTTCTCTAACAATGAGGCTAGGGTGTTGAGATGACAAGCTCAACACATGCGGACATTGATGATGGACCAGCTGGTTAGATAGGTCCACACATCTACACTTAGCACGTCGGTGGTCATTATGACTTTCACATGGCCCCACTGACTCATTACTTATTATATTCAGGTTGTTACACCTATTTACATCTGGCATACACCTATTTATATTCAGGTTGGTACTAAGTCAAACAATGCAGTTTTAGGGTACATTGTGATTTCGGCTATTTTGACCAAAAGTGGGTGCACACGTTATAGATTGCGAATCTTTATCTGCAAACAGGTTGCAAATTGCATATATTGTTGAGCAAACAGTGAAAAAGGCTGTCTGGTGTATTGCCGTGCACTATAGGTCGAGGGTTGGAGAAGATTTTCTTGCTATTTGGTATTAGTTTTGTGATAATGGCAGAGAACAATGAAAGCCCCATCATTGAGAAGCTCGACAAGAACAACTACCCTTCATGGAAGTTCCATGTCATGAACTTTCTTATTGGAAAAGGCCTCTACGAGTTCGTTTCAGGTGAAGAAAAGGAGCCGGAGGTGAGTGATTCTCCAACTGCAGAAGAGACAAAGGCATGGAAGGAATGGAATACAAAAGACAAGAAGGTCATGTATTGGCTGTCTGCAGTAATTGACAATAATATGCTGGGACATATTAGAAATTCAGAGAATTCATATGCAGCTTGGACCATACTTGAAAGTATGTTTTTCGTAAATACAAAGGCACGAAAGATTCAACTCAAGCAAGAGTTGAATACATTGAAGAAAGGGAAGATGTCTATCAATGAGTATGCACTGAAGGTAAGGAGCATTGCAGATGCATTGGTAGCGATTGATGCAATGCCTGATGATGATGATTTGGTGTCATCTACCTTGTATGGACTTAACAATGAAAAGGCTTGGAAGTCTTTTGTAACTTCCGTATATGTCAGAAAGCCGTTTCCAAATTTCGATGAGTTGGTCTCTCTTATGATCACTGAAGAGATCAACATGCAAAGTGAGACATTTGAAAGAAGTGGTGAACAGGTTCAAGCTTTCTACTCTAGTTCAGGAAGGGGACGTGGTAGGTTCTCTTCAAGAGACCGTGGTATAAGACATGGTAGTGACAACCAGCAAAACAGATTGAATCAGCAATTTAGAGATATGCAGGTTTCAGGAGGTTGTGGTAACTTTAGAGGTAGGGGGAGCTTTAGAGGAAGAGGTGGATGGCAGAACAAAGGCTCTAACAACTCTAGTATTGTGTGTCACTACTGTGTCAAAACAGGTCATATTGCAGCCCAATGTTATGCTAAGAAAGATTATATTCACAGTCGTAAGTTGCAGCAAGGAAACTATGCATCGTCTTCATGACAGAAAGAAGACAAAAATGAACGTCTGTTTGTTATGCATCATATGTTGAATGATGTTACAAGAAAGGAAACACATGATGATGTTTGGTATGTTGATTCAGGTGCATCTAATCATATGACCAGCCATGCAGAATGGTTTGGAGAGATGCAGGATTTGCAAAATGCAGGTTATGTGCAAACGGGTGATGATTCATGCCAGCCAATTTCACACATTGGAAAAGTTCCTTTGTCCTTGCATGATGGTAAGATAAAGAGTCTTTTGAATGTATTACATGTGCCATCTATTACAAAGAACTTGGTGTCAGTCGGTCAAATGGTAGAGCAAGGGCTGGAAGTCAGATTTAATGCAAAGGGCTGCTTTGTAGAAGACTTCAATGACAAGTGCAAGTTGGTAGCAAAGGAAAGTAGAGTTGGAAGTATGTTTACTCTGGATACTGGAATTCCTACTATGAATGCTGCTATGTATGCTAAAGGAAAAGGTGTTGTTGGAGATATTGAAATTGGCACAAACGCATTGGACATGCAAATGTACAAAGGCTGAAATTAATGTAGTCCAAAGGGTTGGTTTGCCTACATTTAGAGTTGCAGAATTTCATAAGGTATGCGAAGCATGTCAGTTTGGTAAGCAGGCAAGATAACCCTTTTCACATGATAGAGATGTAAGTAGAATTATCCTTGATGTTGTGCATACAAACATTTGGGGGCCTACACAAAATGTATCTCTTGGAGGCAGTTCATACTTTGTCACATTCATTGATGATTGTTCTAGAAAGCTGTGGGTATATTTTATGAATGAAAAGAGTGAAGCATTTGAGCACTTTAGAACTTTCAAGGCTACAGTTGAAAGAGAAACAGGCTTGAAAGTAAAGTGCTTAAGGTCAGATGGAGGGGGAGAGTACCTCTCGAATGAGTTCAGTGATTTTCTGACATCTCATGGGATAAAGAGACAGTTCACATGCAGATATACCCCACAGCAAAATGGGGTTGCAGAAAGGAAAAACAGGCATATGGTAGAAGTTGCACGTGCCTTGATGGCTGAAAAGAATATGCCTAAGAATTTTTTGTCTGAGGCAGTTCATACTGTTGTTTATATTATGAACAGAACTCCCAGAACTGCACTTCATGGGATGACTCCTGAAGAATGCTTTATTGGCAAGAAGCCTGATGTATCGCACTTGAAGGTATTTGGCTGTATTACATACGTTCATGTGCCAGATGAGCTACGGAAGAAGCTTGATCCAAAGGCAAAAAAATGTGTTTTTATTGGATACTCTTTAGAGTAGAAAGGATATCGCTGTTATAACCCTGTCACATGTAAGTTCAGAGTAAGCATGGATGTCATCTTTGATGAAATGAGCACTTGGTATGCATCTAGTGGTGATACATTGGATGATGATGATGATGATGATCATGACACTCATGTGCAGGCTGAAAAGCAAGAATCACAGACTCTTAGTGGACCAGAGACATCATCTGGTAGTCCTTGGTCTGGGAGACTAAGGAGTACCTCTACATCTTCAGGTGCATCCAGTAGCAATACATGTAAAGACAAAGAAAAGAATAAAGTGTCAGATGGCATTGATGCAGTTCTTGATGGAGACTCCAGTGGCTCAGAGAGCTTGGATGATGAGCTTGGCATTCCTTCAGTGAGAACTCTAGGTGTGCAGAGAGCACGCGTCAATGCAAAGAATCCATTGAGTGATCCAATGGTACGCAGGTCTAGCAGGGTGAGATACCATGTTAACAGATTTGGTTTTGAAGGTTCTGTAGCTCACCATTATGCTTATATGGTGAAAGTGATTGAGGATGTTGAGCCCACATGTTTTGAGGAGGCTGTTGGTCATGCTCATTGGGATGCAGCAATGGATGAGGAGATGGCTGCATTAGAGGCCAATAAGAGTTGGAATCTAGTATCATTGCCGAAGGGCAAGAAAGCTATTGGATGTAAGTGGGTTTATATGATTAAACACAATGCAGATGGTTCTATTAGTAGGTACAAAGCTAGGCTGGTTGCAAAAGGCTATGCCCAGACATATGGCATAGATTATGAAGAAACCTTTAGTCCAATTGCTAGGATGGCAACTATCAGACGTGTGATTTCTTTGGCAGCAGCCAAAGGTTGGAGGTTGTAGCAAATGGATGTGAAGAATGCCTTCTTGCATGGTGATTTTCAAGAAGAAGTGTATATGGATCAACTAGCAGGTTATGAAGATTTAGAGCATCCCACGTATGTGTGCAGGTTGAAGAAAGCGCTCTATGGGCTCAAGCAAGCACCTAGAGCATAGTCTGACAAGATCAAAGAGTATCTTGTCAATATTGGCTTTTATGTTTTTGATGCTGATCACTCACTTTATGTGAGAAAGGGAGATGCAGGTTTGGTCATCATAGTCATCTATGTGGATGACTTGATTATTACAGGTGATAGTGATAGTGGGATTGCTGAAGTCAAGGACTTTTTGAAGAAGAAGTTTGAGATGAAGGATTTAGGTGAGGTAAGGTACTTCCTTGGTATTGAGGTGATCAGATGTGATAATGGTATATGACTGTCCCAAAGACAGTATGGCTTGGATATGTTGTCCAAGTATGGTATGACAGCATGCAAATCACTTTCAGTCCCATTGGAGCAAAATGTAAAGTTGAGTGCTGATGTTGGGGATGAGATAGAAGACCCTGCTATGTTCAGGAGGATAGTGGGAAGTTTGATCTACATGACCATTACAAGGCCAGACTTGAGCTACGCTATTGGTCTTGTGAGTCAGTTTATGCAAGTACCTAGAAAGCCACATTTGGATGCAGTCAGACGCATATTGAGATATGTGAAGCCCACATTACATTATGGACTTTTCTATGACGCAGGTACAAATGTTTAGGCGTTTGGATACACAGATGCAGATTGGGCTGGTAGTATGTCTGATAGAAGATCTACCAGCAGATATATGTTCTCTCTTGGTCAGTTGCTTGGAGCAACAAAAAGCAATCTACACTTGCTTTGTCGAGTACAGAGGTCGAGTATAGAGGTGTTGCCATTGCAACATGTGAGGTAGTATGGCTACAAAAGTTAATGGCTGATTTGGATGTGCAGGTGGAAGGTCTAGTTGTCATTTATTGTGACAACATGAGCAGTATACAGTTGGCTAGGAACCGTGTGTTCCATGCGAGGACAAAACATATTGAGGTACACTACCACTTTGTGAGAGAGAAGGTACTAGCAGGTGAGATTGACTTGGTGTATGTCAGCACACAGGATCAGATAGCTGACATCTTCATGAAGGCATTGGGTATAGAGAAGCTTCAAAAGTTTTGAAGCTTACTTGGAGTTGCAGAGATGCAGTTGAGCTTGAGGGGGAGTGTTGAGATGACAAGCTCAACACATGCGGACATTGATGATGGACTGCCTGGTTAGATGGGTCCACACGTCTACACTTAGCACATGACTCTCAGATGGCCACTGACTCATTACTTATTATATTCAGGTTGTTACACCTATTTACATCTGGCATAGTTATACCGCGAGTCGATTAGTGTAGTCGATTATACATTGTTTGACTTAGTAGGCCACTTTCTTTTATGTTGTATCTTATCTATACTTTGTATACATTGTAAAGAGTGTGGAAGAAGAAGAAGAAATCAGCAAGAAAACGTTTTGTCCTCCATCTCTCTTCTTGTCTCTTGAGTAAGCTTCTCCTTGTGCATTCTGTGTGTTCGGTGCAGCATCTTGAGCAAGTCCCCCCACCACGCGATTCTTGACATAGGGCATAATCATCACTGTAATATCCATTTCCTGAGCCTTCGAAGCTTGACCTTTCCCCACCCATTGAAAGGCTGATAGCCTCAACATATTACAATGGTTGTACTCAAGCAAGTCCCAAAAAAAAGAAAGAAAGAAAGAAAAAAGAACAAGAAAAAGAAACAAAAAAGAAAACGGAAAAGGAAAAAAGAAAAGAAAAGAACGAAATGATACGAAGCACCCACAATCATAGCACAGCACCTAGGCATCCTCAAATTAGGTACGTCCAGCGACCTCGGTTGGCTAGCTCCGTCCCTAGTCCCCTAGCCCTTTAGCATCACCCTCAATTGTTCAGGGCACATCAAGGGCAGGACATACCTAGGGAGCTTGTCTCGCCTATGGTTAGACCTGTCACTCTGACCTATTCGCATGATTCCCTCTTGCACTCTACCTTAATACCATTGCAATCAATTGTGGTAAGCACCACATGAATGGCCATGAAAAGTACACTGTCCTCATTAAGCAATTCCAATAGCTCCCAGCTCTACCGAAAGTGCGGTGTGCCTATGTTCAATTATGCTATGTCGTGCAGTCACAATGCAAGGGATGTCTCATACACCTCCACGTGTACTACTTCTCAACATGGACAACTTTGCTTCATCCACACATTGTTATGAGAAACCAGCCTACGTTCTTCTAACTACGTAATATCTAAGTATGCACGAGCACTCACATAATATCTGCACCGAAATTTATACACAGTTTGGGTCCTCAAGTGCAGGACAAGACTCTCAGCTTGGTTAGAGTTTACCTATCTCCCAAACTAATTGAACCATGTCTTGTGCATGATAAAGAAGAGTAGCACTATCCCTAGGGAGAGACCACCTATGACAGATTTTCAATTGCAGGTATTGAAGACTCCAACAAAAGTGTCGTTCGCTCTTCATCGACACCCAACTCTAATTGCTTATCCTTTATCATCCTGCAAGCCCACCAAGAATCGTCATGTGCAGAATCCCCAACAAACCAATACTTATGCTGGCCATCAATGCAATCCCCAACAAAGAACAGCCCTACCACCAACTCCAACAACCCTACCACCAGCCACCTAGGCTACCAATGTGCCCCCAACGACCTTCCTCCACACCACCACCAACACTCCTCCACGGCAACCACATATGTCCCCTCCACCCATGTCTTCAGTGCATGCCAAAGCTTGCTACCTATGACGCCGGTGAGTGCCATGGGATTGACACTCGTCTAGGAGGGGGTAATGTTAACTAGTAGACGAACAAGGTGGAAAATCTAGAAAAGCTAAAGCAGAAGACAAAGGCCAAGGCAAAGTGAAACAGAAGACAAAGGCGCACAAGGAAAATCTAGAAACACAAGAAACACAGAAAAGTCCTAAATAAGGGAGAAAGGCGCACAAGGAAAAGCGCAAGTCAATACTTTTGTAAAAGAGTGCATGTGCATCATGATTTAATTTAAGGAGCATTGGGCTCTTACCCATGCAATTTGTAAAGGTAGATGGGCGGTAGGAAGGAAGCTAGAAAGATAGGAGGACAATGGGAAAAAGGGCCTCAGCCACAGCCAGCCATGTAAAAAAGGGGATAAGGGGATGACCCCCCAAAACGGATTTAGGGTTTTGTATATAAAGTTGAAAAGTGAATGAGAAGCTCATTCTTGTGTGTGGCCAAAAGTGGCTCTCTTCTTCTTTTTCCTCTTCTTCTTCTTGCTTGCTTAAGCTTGTGCTTGAGAGGGGGAGTGTGAGAGTGTGAGGGAGTGAGTGTGTGAGGGTGAGGGACCGAGGAGGAGAAGCTCTCCATCTTCTCCTCTCTTCTTCTCTTCTCTTCTCTTCTCTTCTCTTCTCTTGCTCACGGCAATGGAGCTTGGAGCTTGGAGCTTGAGGATGGAGCTTGCTTGAAGCTTGCACTTGGATCATGGAGCTACCAGAGTGCGCAGGAGAGGAGGTAACTCGATTGGCACGGAGGTAAGCTCACTACACCCGTAGATATGAATGGCGCATCGGCTATGTGAGAGGTAGCCATTACTGCTTGGCCTGGAACGCTTGAAACAATAAGCGGTCTCTGGGTCTTGGCAGATAAGCGTGAGCTCCCACAATTGTATATAACAATAACACTATATCAAATAAATCCATTTAAAATCTTGCTACACACACAACCATCTCTCCCCAAGTTGGGAAGGTTGTCTCACTTTTGTAGGGGGGAGGGAAACTAATGACTATGAAAGACCAACAACCATGGGGGACCAATGACCATGTCAACAAACAACCAACAAGTAACTTATTAACACCAATCAACCAAGGGTACCAAACAAATAATAGTTATTGTAATAAGGTGATAAGAGGTGGATAAGTTGTGACTTTTAATTATACAATGATCCACATGTATAAAGTATTGATGTAGCGTTAATTGGCATATAGTTAGGAAAGCATGATTTGGGATTTTATGAAGTAACTTGTGAATTCTTTTGCGACCTTGTAGGAATTCAAACATGCCATATTTAGGTGCAAGCCCACCGCCCTTATCGAAGGCACTCTCAATGAAGACAAAAAATATTCTTGGTCCTATAGCAGACCAAGTTTGGCATCAAAGTGAGCATGTACGAAGTAGGATGCATTTGAACTTGGAGTACAAGCAGTCTAGACAATCTAATAACACATCAGCAACACTCACTCCATAAGCTAATAGTGAATTGTGAAGTGGGCACCTATGTTCCTTGTGCAACCCCATCCATTTCACAGTTTGCAAAAATACTATCTACTACTATCACCCAAAAAGGAAAGCTTTCAAGATGAAATTCAACATAAATAAGGGAGACCATTGAGAGACCTAAGAAGCCAGCATCGAACTCACCCTAGAAGTAGTAGAAAAAACACTGGGTTAAAGAGAAAATCAAGAAAATATATAAAATGACAAAAACTAGTAGCAATATCCCAACAACAAAAGGATCGATTTGTAACCCAAAAGGGGGTGCTCATGCTTGGTGTATAGGATGAGGAGTTGAAAGTGACATAATAGGTGCTCCACCACCTCTTCGCTTACAACAAGACCAAATGAGCTAGCTTAGGATCCTCAAGTGGTTTATGGAAGACATTATGATAGACAATATTGTGAATCAAGACCTAAATGCACTATGGCTAGAATGCATCATGGAGTCTCTTTTGCCAAGGCCCACAAAGTCTAAGAATGAGGTATAGCCTCAAAACTAGATCAGATGGAGGCAAAGAACACAATCATACATTATGGTAGTGCCTTCTCTCATCTCATGGAAGTTCACCTTGGCATCATTGCACGATACAACATACCACCTCCCCCACCACCCAACCTTCTAGAATAGGACAAGGAATCAAAAGATCAATCACAGAGACGTAAATGCAGCAAGGGTGGGGAGGAGGAATATGAAAACAAGGGATTAGTGGAGAAAATCTCCAAGCTATCCAAGATGAAATTTGATATAGGCGGGAAGCTAAAAAGGAACATCTCTCCAGATAAGTGAAAGAAGACTATGTAAGGGCTATCACAAAGTGCATAAGATCCTTAATGCATCAATAGATAGGCGCTATCTTGGATGCAAGAGGGAAATTTAACACTAGAAAAGGTAAGGATAAAGAAAAAGAGGGATCTATTACTCCAAATCTTCTCCTTGACATACAAAAACAAATGCACCAAATGCATGCTCAAATGAAGCAAGTGGAGTAGCTACATGCTCAGGTTTCTAAGCTTGCAATGTATCAAAATTCACGAGAGACTACCACTGAGCCTAGAAGAAAGAAAAATAATAGCAAGTTGAGTCTGTTGAGATGACAAGCTCAACACATGTGGACATTGATGATGGACCGCCTGGTTAGATGGGTCCACATGTCTACACTTACCACGTCGGTGGTCATTATGACTCACACATGGCCACTGACTCATTACTTATTATATTCAAGTTATTACACCTATTTATAGCTGGCATGGTTATAGCACCAGTCAACTGGTGTAGTCGATTATGCATTGTTTGACTTAGTAGGCCACTTTCCTTTATGTTGTATCTTATCTATACTTTGTGTACATTGTAAAGTGTGTGGAAGAAGAAGAAGAAATCAGCAAGAAAACTTTTTTGGCCTCCATCTCTCTTCTTGTCTCTTGAGTGAGCTTCTCCTTGTGCATTCTGTGTGTGTTCGGCGCAGCATCTTGAGCAACTCCCCCCACCACGCGATTCTTGACATGGTATCAGAGCCGCACCACTGAGAGAGGCTGATTTTGAAGGTTGAAGCGAAGGAGAAGAAGCAAGGTTCGAGCAAGCAAGCCACGGGTAAGAAGCTCTCCCATTCTTCCACTCTCTCTCTTGGATAGTGCCTGTGGAGGCATCGGAAAGAGGGTCGAGCAAAAATCTCAAATTGCAGTGAGATTTGGTGTGTGCAAAGAGTGCTATATATTCTGCGGATAAGCCAGGGCTTGCCCGCAGTTATTTTGGGCATCTGAGGCCGTTTCAGGCCCCGTTTTAGAGCCGCAAGGTTGCGGACAGTAGTTTCAGGGTACACTGTGACTTCGACTGTATTGACCGAAAGTGGGTGCGCAAGTCACAGATTGCGAATCTGTAATTCTTGAGGTGTTTGCAGGAAGCAAATATAAGGTTTATCTATAAATAGGTTGCAGATTACATGTATTGTTGAGCAAACAGTGAAAAAGGTTGTCTGGTGTATTGCTGTGCACTACAAGTCGAGGATTGCAGAAGATTTGCTTGCTGTTTGGTATTAATTTTGTGATAATGGCAGAGAACAGTGGAAGCCCCATCATTGAGAAGCTCAATAAGAACAACTACCCATCATGGAAGTTCCATGTCACGAACTTCCTTATTGGAAAAGGCCTCTACGAGTTTGTTTCAGGAGAAGAAAAGGAGCCGGAGGTGAGTGATCCTCCAACTGCAGAAGAGACAAAGGCACGGAAGGAATGGAATGCAAAAGATAAAAAGGTCATGTATTGGTTGTCTGCAGTAATTGACAATAATATGCTGGGACATATTAGAAATGCAGAGAATTCATATGTAGCTTGGACCATACTTGAAAGTATGTTTTCTGTAAATACAAAGGCACGAAAGATTCAACTCAAGCAAGAGTTGAATACATTGAAGAAAGGGAAGATGTCTATCAATGAGTATGCACTGAAGGTAAGGAGCATTGCAGATGCATTGGCAGCGATTGATGCAATGCCCGATGATGATGATTTGGTGTCGTCTACCTTGGGTGGACTTAACAATGAAAAGGCTTGGAAGTCTTTTGTAACTTTCGTATATGTCAAAAAGCCATTTCCAGATTTCGATGAGTTGGTCTCTCTTATGATCACTGAAGAGATCAACATGCAAAGTTAGACATCTGAAAGAAGTGGTAAACAGGTCCAAGTGTTCTACTCCAGTTCAGGAAGGGGACGTGGCAGGTTCTCTTCAAGAGGCCGTGGTACAGGACGTGGTAGTGACAACCAGCAAAACAGATTGAATCAACAATTTGGCGATATGCAGGTCTCAGGAGGTCATGGTAACTTTAGAGGCAAGGGGAGCTTTAGAGGAAGAGGTGGATGGCAGAACAGAGGTTCTAACAACTCTAGTATTGTGTGTCACTATTGTGGCAAAACAGGTCATATTGCAGCCCAATGTTATGCTAAGAAAGATGATATCCGCAGTGGTAAGTTGCAGCAATGAAACTATGCATCGTCTTCACGACAGAAAGAAGACAAAAATGAACGTCTGTTTGTTATGCAGCATATGATGAATGCTGTTACAGGAAACGGAACACATGATGATGTTTGGTATGTTGATTCAGGTGCATCCAATCATATGACCAGCCATGCAGAATGGTTTGGAGAGATGCAGGATTTGCAAAATGCAGGTTATGTGCAGACGGATGATGATTCATGCCACCCAATTTCACATGTTGGAAAAGTTCCCTTGTCCTTGCATGATGGTAAGACAAAGAGTCTTTCAGATGTATTACATGTGCCATCTATTACAAAGAACTTGGTGTTAGTCGGTCAAATGGTAGAGCAAGGGCTGCAAGTCAGATTTAATGCAAAGGCCTCCTTTGTAGAAGACTTCAATGACAAGTGTAGGTTGGTAGCAAAGGGAAGTAGAGTTGGACGTATGTTTACTCTGGATGCTGGAATTCCTACTATGAATGCTGCTATGTATGCTAAAGGAAAAGGTGTTGTTGCAGATATTGAAATTGGCACAAACGCATTGGACATGCAAATGTACAAAGGCTGAAATTAATACAGTCCAAAGGGTTGGTTACAGGTTTGCCTACATTTAGAGTTGCAGAATTTCATAAGGTATGCGAAGCATGTCAGTTTGGTAAGCAGGCAAGACAACCCTTTTCACATGACAGAGATGTAAGTAGAAATATCCTTGATGTTGTGCATACAGACATTTGGGGGCCTACACAAAATGTATGTCTTGGAGGCAGTTCATACTTTGTTACATTCATTGATGATTGTTCTAGAAAGCTGTGGGTATATTTTATGAAGGAAAAGAGTGAAGCATTTGAGCACTTTAGAACTTTCAAGGCTACAGTTGAAAGAGAAACAGGCTTGAAAGTAAAGTGCTTAAGGTCAGATGGAGAGGGAGAGTACCTCTCGAATGAGTTCAGTGATTTTCTGAGGTCTCATGGAATAAAGAGACAGTTCACATGCAAGTATACTCCACAGCAAAATGGGGTTGCAGAAAGGAAAAACAGGCATATTGCAGAAGTTGCACGCGCCTTAATGGCTGAAAAGAATATGCCTAAGCATTTTTGGTCTGAGGCTGTTCATACTGCTGTTTATATTATGAACAGAACCCCCACAACTGCAGTTCATGAAAGACCCCGAAGAATGTTTTACAGGTAAGAAGCCTGATGTCTCACACTTTAAAGTGTTCGGCTATATTGCGTATGTTCATGTGCCAGATGAGTTGCGGAAGAAACTGGATCCAAAGGCTGAAAAGTGTGTCTTTATTGGATACTCTTTAGAGCATAAAGGGTATCGTTGTTATAACCCTGCCACATGTAAGTTCAGAGTGAGCAGGGATGTCATCTTTGATGAAATGAGCAGTTGGTATGCATCTAGTGGTGATGCATTGGATGATGATGATCATGATCATGACACTCATGTGCAGGCTGAAAAGCAAGAATCACGGACTCTTAGTGGACCAGAGACATCATCTAGTAGTCCTTGGTCTGGGAGACTAAGGAGTATGTCTACATCTTTAGGTGCGTCTAGTAGCACTAAAGGTAAAGACAAAGAAAAGAATAAAGTGCCAGATGGCATTGATGCAGTTCTTGATGGAGACTCCAGTGGCTCAGAGAGATTGGATGATGAGCTTGGCATTCCTTCAGTGAGGACTCCAGGTGTGCAGAGAGCACGCATCAATGCAAAGACTCCATTGAGTGATCCAGTGGTACGCAGGTCTAGCAGGGTGAGATACCCTGTTAAGAGATTTGGTTTTGAAGGTTATGCAACTCACCATTATGCTTATATGGTGAAACTAGTTGAGGATATTGAGCCCACTTGTTTTGAGGATGCTGTTGGTCATACTCATTGGCATGCAGCAATGGATGAGGAGATGGCTGCATTAGAGGCCAATAAGACTTGGGATCTAGTATCATTGCCAAAGGGCAAGAAAGCTATTGGATGTAAGTGGGTTTATAAGATTAAGCACAATGTAGATAGTTCTATTAGTAGGTACAAAGCTAGGTTGGTTGCAAAAGGCTATGCCCAGACATATGGCATAGATTATGATGAAACCTTCAATCCAGTTGCTAGGATGGCAACTATCAGATGCGTGATTACTTTGGCAGCAGCCAAAGGTTGGAGGTTGCAACAAATGGATGTGAAGAATGCCTTCTTGCATGGTGATTTGTAGGAAGAAGTGTATATGGATCAGCCAACAGGTTATGAAGATTTAGAGCATCCCACGTATGTGTGGAGGTTGAAGAAGGCACTCTATGGGCTCAAGCAAGCACCTAGAGCATGGTCTGACAAGATCAGAGAGTATCTTGTCAATATTGGCTTTCATGTTTCTGATGCTGATCACTCACTTTATGTGAGAAAGAGAGATGCAGGTTTGGTCATCATAGTCATCTATGTGGATGACTTGATTATTACAGGTGATAGTGATAGTGGGATTGCTGAAGTCAAGGACTTTTTGAAGAAGAAGTTTGAGATGAAGGATTTAGGTGAGCTAAGGTACTTCCTTGGCATTGAGGTGATCAGATGTGATGATGGCATATGGCTGTCCCAAAGACAGTATGGCTTGGATATGTTGTCCAAGTATGGTATGACTGCATGCAAACCACTTTCAGTCCCGTTGGAGCAGAATGTAAAGTTGAGCGTTGATGTTGGGGATGAGATAGAAGACCCTACTATGTTCAGGAGGATAGTGGGGAGTTTGATCTACATGACCATTACAAGACCAGACTTGAGCTACGTTGTTGGTCTTGTGAGTCAATTTATGCAAGTACCTAGAAAGCCACATTTGGATGCAGTCAGACACATATTGAGATATGTGAAGTCCACATTACATTATGGACTTTTCTATGAGGCAGGTACAAATGTACATGTGTTTGGATACACAGATGCAGATTGGGCTGGTAGTATGTTTGATAGAAGATCTATCAGCGGATACATGTTCTCTCTTGGTAGTGCAGCAGTTGCTTGGAGCAACAAAAAGCAATCTACAGTTGCTTTGTCGAGTACAGAGGCTGTGTATAGAGGTGCTGATGTTGCAGCATGTGAGGTAGTATGGCTGCAAAAGTTATTGGCTGATTTAGATGTGCAGGTGAAAGGTGCAGTTGTCATTTATTGTGACAACATGAGCAGTATACAGTTGGCTAGGAACCGTGTGTTCCATGCGAGGACAAAACATATTGAGGTACACTACCACTTTGTGAGAGAGAAGGTACTAGCAGGTGAGATTGACTTGGTGTATGTCAGCACACAGGATCAGATAGCTAACATATTCACGAAGGCATTGGGTACAGAGAAGCTTCAAAAGTTTCGAAGCTTACTTGGAGTTGCAGAGATGCAGTTGAGCTTGAGGGGGAGTGTTGAGATGACAAGCTCAACATATGTGGACATTGATGATGGACCGCCTGGTTACATGGGTCCACACGTCTACACTTAGCACGTCGGTGGTCATTATGACTCACACATGGCCATTGACTCATTACTTATTGTATTCAGGTTGTTACACCTATTTACAGCTGGCATGGTTATAGCACCAAGCGACTAGTGTAGTCAGTTATGCATTGTTTGACTTAATAGACCACTTTCCTTTATGTTGTATCTTATCTATACTTTGTGTACATTGTAAAGTGTGTGGAAGAAGAAGAAGAAATCAGCAAGAAAACGTTTTTGGCCTCCATCTCTCTTCTTGTCTCTTGAGTGAGCTTCTTCTTGTACATTCTGTGTGTGTTCGGCGCAGCATCTTGAGCAACTCCCCCTACCACGCGATTCTTGACAGAGTCGACCAAGAGCATTGCTACCATCCAGAGCGGCATGGCAAAATGGGTGGACTAGAGGCCATAGAGAAGATGTGCAAGGAACTAAAAAGAGGCAAAGCCAAGGCATTCAAAGAAAACCATGAGTTGTAGAGGAAAGGTAGAAGAGACCTAAGAGGAGTATGGAAATTTCATCATCTAGGTGGAGAAGAAGGATTTAGAGTTCTAAACAACGATGGAAGAAAAGGAGATTAACTTCAAGAAAAGTTTGAGGAACTTGACAGTAAGAAAGTAGTGTTGTGAGAAGAGTTTGAGGAGATACTACAAGTCAAGAAGAACTCTCTATACATAGAATTCCAAACATCATTATATGAAAAAGAGAGTATCTTAAGGAGAGAACTTCAGAAAGAACTACTAGAAAAGGAGAAATCCTTATGATAATAAATCCAGGAGACTAGAAGGAAATATGTAGAACAAATAAAAGAGCTGCAAGAGGAACTATATACAAAAGAGAATGCCATACAACACTATATTAGGGAATTTGGTAATTCTCATTAGTTTGGGAATTCCCAATATAGTCAATATTTTGCCACATGATCAAATCTTGTCCCCTTACTTGAAAGTGGAGTCTATCCTAATTACTATATAGGTTGTCTTCCCCAGTCCCGCTTCAAAGCATGGGTTAAGATTTAGCCACATGGCTAAGTCTTTACCCCTTATTTGAAAGTGAGACTTGGGAGATTCCCAAATTCTATAATATGGTGTTCTACGAGACACCACCCTTGAGATTTTAGAAACAAATTCAAACCTCAAGGACTACAGAGTAAACAATGATACACTATTGAGTAAACAAACAATTGAGTTAAATTGCTTGTTGACACAGATCAACCTTGAGCTTTCTCAAGAGAAGGCTAAAGTGCAACATAAGGAAAGAGAACATGAGAAATACATGTAGAAGAGGAAACAATGGAAGATCACTTTTGACACCCTGTAGCAATAGACATTAACTAACCAACTTTCCCAACAATCTGTGACCTTTGTGGAAGGGAAAGCACAGTGACTACATGGGTAGATGCTCTTAAATATGTCCAATGATCTACGTATTGCCTTGTATTGGGAATCCTAGTACAAGATCAAGCTGGACACCTAAAGTAAATCCTTGCCAAGCAACAAGAAATCTATAGGAAAGCACCCCTCTAAGCCCACATATCTTAGAAACATGATCCCAATGAACTCAAGGCACAGATGGGAACTACATGCAATATCCCGGATAGCATGGAATAGATCAAGGAAGTCTACTTAATGACAATGGAGCTAGCCAAGCAATACCTCATATGACACCTTAAGCAGAAAGGGTATAAGGATCATGGCTTAGAAGTAATGGGGCTTCTAGAAGATGACTCTTATCCTCCTAGGTCCCCTATTGCTTTGGAACCACCAATTGTCATGACATTGGTAACAAATTTTCCAAATCTACTACCCTTTGATTATTTCATAGTAATGCCCACTAAAGAACAAATTGCTGTACAAAAATAGGACAATGATGCTAAGGTGAAAGAGCTTTAACCACAATCCCAAAATTTATTAGACCATCCCATTCTACCTGAGCTCATGAGGAATGAAGAGAAGAGTAGCATAGAAAAAAATCCAAATGAGAAATTGCAAATGTACATGGCACATGAAGAATCTAGCAAGGTAGCAATTTTTTATTTCAAGATCAATGAGGTTGATAAGTTTAAATATGTAAGAAATTTAGTGTTTTCACACATGATCATGGGCTAGAAGACATGGCTATGGAGGATGATACCTTAGAGTACTCATGATTGTGTGTGTGAAAAGAAAGGAGAGAAAGAAAAAAATTAGATGCAAGGTAAAATTATATTCATGTTAATAAGAAAAAGAGTTGAATGTTGCAATGAGAATGAGCCTCTTTTATAGTGTTAGACAAGTTGCTTGTTTACATCATCGAGACGACGCCATGATCACATAGGTCCAACTACTTTTCTTGAGATTCTAAATACGTCTTCCCCTTTTTCCACCAACTAGAGGAGGATTCAATATGAGCCTATTAGAGAGGCATATTTCAACACCCTCCTTGGCTCAAATAATAGGCAAGACATGGATAATGAATAACCGGGATGATTGGGCTAGGTAATAAATAAATACATCTAGTACATTGTCTAGGATTACTTGATGTGAATACATCTTGTACAATGTCTAGGATTACTCAATGTGAATATATTGAGTACAATGTCTAAAAGTACACTACAATATTATTAACCGTTAGACGAACAAGGTGAAAAATCTAAGAAATGTAGAAAATTCCTAAATAAAGGAAAAGGTCGCACAAGAAAAAGCGCAAATCAATACTTTTGTAAAAGAGCACAAGCTCATCATGGTTAATTTAAAGAACGTCAGACTCTCACCCATGCAATTTGTAAAGGTAGATGGGTGATAGGAAGGAAGCTAGGAAGATAGAAGGGAAAACGGAAAAAGGGCCTAGGCCACGGTCGGCCATGTAAAAAAGGGGATAAGGGGATGAACGCCCAAAAGGGATTTAGGGTTTTGTATATAAAGTTGAAAAGTGAATGAGAAGCTCATTCTTGTGTGTGGCCAAAAGTAGCTCTCCTCTTCTTCTTGTTCTTGCTTGCTTGAGCTTGTGCTTGAGAGAGGGAGTGTGAGGGAGTGAGTGTGTGAGGGTGAGGGACCATGGGGTGGAGAAGCTCTCCATCTTCTCCTCTCTTCTTCTCTTCTCTTCTCTTCTCTTGTCTTGTCTTACTCGCGGCGATGGAGCTTGGAGCATGGAGCTTTAGGATGGAGCTTGCTTGAAGCTTGCACTTGGATCGTGGAGCTACCGGAGTGCGGGGGAGAGGAGGTAACTCGATCGGCATGGAGGTAAGCTCACTACACCCGTAGATATGGATGGCGCATCGGCTATGTGAGAGGTAGCCATTAGTGCTCGGCTTGGAACGCTTGAAACAATAAGTGGTCTGTGGGTCTTGGCGGTTGAGCATGAGCTCCCACTACATTTTGGTTCCGTTGCCATGACCAACGGATTCAAGCCTTGAGGGCTTGCGCGCTTCGAATCGAGCATCGAAGTAAGGGTTTTCCCCCCGAACCGGTGCTTGAGGTAGATAGGTAGGAAGTGAGGGAGTTTGAAGAGGTATTCGATCTCCTTAGCAAGTAGGTTTTTGGTTTTTTGGATTTGGAAAAGCATGTTGGAGTAGGATAGTTATTTGCTTTATGATTTGGGTGCATTAGGGTAGGAAAAAACAAAGAAAAAGAAGAAAAACAAGCATCAGGGTTTTTGTTGTCATAACAGGATATGAGGGTTTGATTCATTTGCTGATTTGCATTTTGAAGTTTATTGGCTATTCCAGGTATATACAACTCTTTCCCTCCATCCATAGCTTTGATCTGGAGGTGTGTATGACAGGCCGTGACCTGAATCGTGTGATTCGGGTGATTTATCGTTGCGCCGGTAAAAAACGGGCCGCGCTCAGTGTATCCAAGTGACGGCGATTCTGGGCTGAGTCCCAAAATTGACCCTCCATCCACTACCACTCGGACCACTTGACTTGGCCCACCTGACTTGGCCCTCGAACCGCTCAGCCATTCGGCCCTCGGTCCACTACCACTCAGACCACTTGACTCGGCCCACCTGACTCGGCCCTCGGACCGCTCAGCCATTCGGCCCTCGGCCCACTACCACTCGGACCACTTGACTTGGCCCACCTAACTCGGCCCTCGAACCACTCAGCCATTCGGCCCTCGGTCTACTACCACTCGGACCACTTGACTCAGCCCACCTGACTTGGCCCTCGGACCGCTCAGCCATTCGGCTCTCGGCCCACTACCACTCGGACCAACTCAGACCACTTGACTCGGCCCACTCGACTCGGATACCCACCGCTTGGCCTATCCAAATCCATCATTCGAACCAACTTTGAAATTCGGCCCTCGTCCCTACGGAGTCGGCCCACTTGGCTCGGCCCACGTGACTCGACCCTCGACCCACTCGACTCGGCCCTCGGACAACCAGACTCGGACTGGCCGAATTTGACATTCGGACCAGTCACATTTGGCCCTTCCCACTCGGCCCTCGAATGGGCCGAATCGGGCACTCAGCCCCTGCAATTCAGACTTGTCAGGCCGAATTTAGAGTTTTTCAAATTTTAGCCTGAAGGCAGTGAAACTGACCGAGAGACCATATAGAGCTGAAACCATATCATAGATCGATCAATTGGGCTGAAACTTAGAGCAAGTAGTTTAAAATTTGGCTATACACGGTCTTTCAAATCACATATGGCATTTACCATAATGGCCCTGCGGGCTGGAGGGGATTGCCCCCCTGGATCCCCGTAGAGGGGGCTCTGCCCCCTCCGCACCTCCCCCGAGTACGTTGGGAGAAAACGCACGCCATGACAGGTCCTCCAAAACAGACCTTAGTGTAGCAATGGCTCTACACGAGCATGGATTCTCACTTACAAAAGAGCAACCAAAAGCCCGTACCCAAATAGAGACAAACAGAGACCCTAGAACCTCAATGGGCCCATCTAGCCAACAAGGGCAAAAAGGCCACACTACAAAAATACATACATGTTGCATTCATACTGCATCTAGTCAAAGTGGAAAGCAACAACATCAAGCTACAATAGCGAGAATGACTAGATATGACAGTCCTGACGATAGATGCTCCTTGAATAGCACTACACTGACGATCCAAGGCACCAGTGGAGAATCCACATCTGTCGTGCAGTTGGGGACTCAAGGGCATTTGTCACGTGCCGAATCCCCAACAAGGAACAACCCTACCACCAACTCCAACAACCCTACCACCAGCCACCTAGGCCACCAACGTCCTGCAGGCCCGCCATGCCAAATCCCCAACAAAGAACAGCCCTACCACCAGCTCCAACAACCCTACCACCAGCCACCTAGGCCACCAACGTGCCCCCAACGACCTTCCTCCACATCACCTCCACGGAACCCACCAATGTCCTTGCCACCCACGTCTTCGGTGCATGCTAAAGCCCACTACCTACGACGGTGAGTGCCATGGGACTGGCACTCATCTAGGAGGGGGGTAACGTTAACCGTTAGACGAACAAGATGAAAAATCTGAAAAAGCTAAAGCAGAAGACAAAGGCCAAGGCAAAAGTGAAACGGAAGACGAAGGCGCGCCAAGAAAAATATGGAGGCACAAGAAATGCAGAAAAGTCCTAAATAAAGGAAAAGGGCACACAAGAAAAAGTGTGAATCAATACTTTTGTAAAAGAGCACAAGTGCAGCATGGTTTAATTTAAAGAGCATCGGGCTCTCACCCATGCAATTTGTAAAGGTAGATGGGCGGTAGGAAGGAAGCTAGGAAGATAGAAGGGCAATGGGAAAAAGGGCCTAGGCCACGGTCGGCCATGTAAAAAAGGGGATAAGGGGATGACCGCCCAAAAGGGATTTAGGGTTTTGTATATAAAGTTGAAAAGTGAATGAGAAGCTCATTCTTGTGTGTGGCCAAAAGTAGCTCTCCTCTTCTTCTTGTTCTTGCTTTCTTGAGCTTGTGCTTGAGAGAGGGAGTGTGAGAGTGTGAGGGAGTGAGTGTGTGAGGGTGAGGGACCTTGGGGTGGAGAAGCTCTCCATCTTCTCCTCTCTTCTTCTCTTCTCTTCTCTTCTCTTGTCTTACTCACGGTCATGGAGCTTGGAGCATGGAGCTTTAGGATGGAGCTTGCTTGAAGCTTGCACTTGGATCGTGGAGCTACTGGAGTGCACGGGAGAGGAGGTAACTCGATCGGCATGGAGGTAAGCTCACTACACCTGTAGATATGGATGGCACGTCGACTATGTGAGAGGTAGCCATTAGTGCTCGGCTTGGAACGCTTGAAACAATAAGCGGTCCATGGGTCTTGGCGGTTGAGCGTGAGCTCCCACTACAAACATGAATAAATCTAGTACATTGTCCAATATTACTTAATGAGAGTACATCTAGTATAATATCCAAGATTACACAAAAACATGAATACATCTAGTACAATGCCCATGATTACTCAATGTGAATAGAATTGGTACATTGTCTAGGAATACAAGATATGGATCAGTTACCAAATAAATGAAAGATAACCATTAAAAGATTAATCAATGGTTTCTTATTGAAGAACTTTGTGGTTGGACATCTTCGTAGAAGACTTTGATGATGTTGCACAAACCTCTTCTACTACGTTGTTACTCTTGATAGCCAAAAATAGTATCCTCATAAGAGATACATGAAGCTCGTTGTCATTTTGCCAAGCACCTTTGTGGATGACCCTCCCTTGCTTTTATGCATGTGAACAAGTTCTTCCCTCAATCCCATGCTCTTGGATTTTTGGCTCCATATTTTCTTGCTCTTGAAGTTTCTTGTTGATGGCTTCTATAACAGAAGATGCTCCTGTTTCTTATTGATGAATTGTGAACAAGTGCTTATACAAAATGCTTCTTCTTGTGTGAATAGGAACTAAGAGGGACTTCAATGTGATCAAGGGCTAGATCCCTTAGTGATAATCGGGGTCACTAAGGGTATTAAGGTTTTAACCCTTAAAATAAATCCTTCAAGCTTTATGAGTATTGGAGCCACAATACTGGCATGTTGACTATACTTTGATGCTATTGGTGGTGGCTGACTCATGAGGATGATGTCATGATGCCCACTTGAGCATTCAATCAATGGTGCTAAGATTGTGAAGAGTTGGCTACCTTTTGCATTCTGTGTCAATGTTGATGTGGCCATTGATGAAATGCACCCCCTAATATGGCACCTATGATGGAGTAATGCTTATGTTGCTTATTGATTACATAATGATGAGCCACATGATTATTGCATGAATTGGTTGGTGGAACTACCATTCATGCTAATTGAGCATGCTTTTGACACTTACTAACATGGATCTTTAAATGATCTTCTCCATTGAATCCACAAGGATTGATGCGAGGAGGAGGCTAATTGAACTGGATGCTTGATTGCTGAAGCCTTCTAAGTTTTTAAGAACCTTAATAGTAATCTCTCTCTCTGAACAAATTGGGAAGTAGGTGAGAGGATAATAGTTAAGTGAGGTAGGCAAAAGGTGGAAAAGATAGTGAAGAAAGTAGGTAGGGATGCAAAAAAGATAATTAAGTCAATGGATAAAGATAAACACCTTATTGAAACATAGACATTGTGGTAGGTGAAAATATTAGGAGAAGATTAAGATGGAATCTTCATGTCTAATAACGACAAGAAAAAAATGATTATTCTATAAACAAGTGATTCCTAATCAAGCCACACTACATAGGTCCTCATAATTGGCTGCTTTGATACCACATAGGAAATTTGTTGTTTCCACACATGATTATGAGCTAGAAGACATGGCTATGGAGCATGGTACCTTAGAGTGCTCATGATTGTGTGTGAAAAGAAAAGAGAGCAAGACACAAACTAGATGCAAAGTAGAATGAACTTCATGTTGATAAGTAAAAGAGTTGTATGTTACAATGATAATAATGAGTCTCTTTTATAGGCTTAGGCAAGTGGGTTGCTTACATCATCGATGATATCATGATCTCATGGATCAACTACTTTTCTTGGAGAGTCTAGATACATCTCCCCCTTTTTCCACCAACTAGAGGAGGATTCACATGAGATTATTTGATAGGCATATTTCAACAAAAGAGCCCCTATCCCCACAAATAGCTAGAGTCCTTATCTAAGTGATCGATAGCATAGTAGAGAAATGGGCCTGCCAAGTGGACCATGACTCCTTCAAAGAATCCTATTAAATCATAGGATGGTCAAGCAGATATTTCACCATGAATCCTTAGGAAGCATGGCCAAGACAGCTAGAATGGAAGTACCCAATCCATGACAAAATAGCTTGGAATGCATTTATATACTCCATGAGATTGAACGAGTAGATCCACTTCTATGTCCCTATCCTCATTGACATGGCAGGGAGTATGACAAAGGAGAGCATGGGAGGTACAACATTCTAAAGGTTATAACTATAAGGGTCTCTGAGAAGAAGAAGATATATCTATTTCAGCCCCTCGACCTCACCCTCATTCATGCACTTTGTTAAGAAATTCACCAATTACTCAAACCCTTCCTTTGTCACTACATGTAACTATCTCCACCTCCTCATCATCTTGCTTTTGTGAGGTGCCTCCTCCAATAGAGTCGGAGGAGTCCTCTTAGTAGTCGACTGAAATTCATATCCATGCACATCACCATCCCATCTCCCCATGGGAATCCTTGGACTTAGTTGAACATAGGAATCTCAGTTCTGCTTTACAGGGGAAGCATGTACAAGCCACCCCTAACAGCAATCTAATGCCCACCTAAGAAAGACCACTTTGTAATCATTCAAAGGTAGGAGTGAGGCTAACACCACACTTGGTTCAAAGGGAGTGAGAGACGGGGGAGAGTGTAACTCGATCCCCCTACCCATAAGGTAAAGTCTCAGCATCGGCCCCCTAAAATGGTGTTAAACCTGGTAACTAATCCTATCAATATTGGGAAGGCCATGATTTATAATAAGCTCTATCTAGTGTCGGTGGACTTATTGGGTGCACCTAGCCATAGGCGTCCAATAATCAGGATCGAAGCCTCCCACTTTCCTCGATGGGGTTTGCTTAGTTTTCTAATTAGCGAAGCATACTTCCACAATGTTTGGACATATAAAATCAGCTTCCTTTTATTACTCCAATAAATTGAGTTCATTAAACTCACTCTTTAGCACATAACAAACAATTTGGAAGATCAGATACCTTATTTCATAATAACATGCAAAAGCATCACTTTGCAGAGTGGTACAAAACTGTCTTTCTGTAGAAAGACACCGTCCAGCCTAGGATAGGACCTTCCAATCCCTCGGAATTGGATTGTATGTAATCCCACTCCATCCGCGATCAACAGGGAATTTACTAGATCAGAGCCCCTCTAAGATTTCCTCAGCTGACCTACATAACATGGGCACTTACCCAAAATCATAATAACCATAATTCATCATTCACAAATCCAAAAGCGGTCATAACCATAAGACATTTTAACGCAGTTGTCAATGCGATGCATGGAATTATCCCCTCCATCAATTTCCATATTCCTTCCTAAAAAGCAATTGATAATACTAACATGTTTTTGTAAATATAAGTACGTTTTAATTGCTCGTAATCTATGTAATGGACTAGCTTATCCCTCATTAGGAAATTGTAGAATTAATAGCTTAAAAAGTTATCCTTCTTTTATGTACTAAACCTAATTATCTCCATTTGACCATCCATCATGATTACAATTTATGGCCGCATCCTCGATTTGCTGTGGGATGGAAGGTTCTTCAGTTTGAATGGGTTTGAGGTTAATCTCTGCATGCACTTCAATATCGTGTTGAGTTCCCTCAACAACGGCCACTTCTTCGTGTCAGGGAGCTCTCTGAACATGACCTCGCTCAGTATCTCGATGTCTCTTGGGAGCCATTGAAGAAGCTAATAGATTCAAGCAGCGCTCTTGCCTAGGTGTGGAGAGAGAGAGAGAGAGAGAGAGAGGTTTGGTTGGTTGCAGCAGCAGAGCCTCGTCACATCAACCAACAAAGAGACTTTTGCATGGGTCATTGTTGTCTCTGTATGTGTTTTTGACGTGATGCTCTACCCCTATTTATATAGTAACGAGGGGGGATAAAAAGAGAACGTTTTCTTTTTAGCATTTTTTATGACATCATCGATGATAAAGAGGGAACACTTTCTTTTAGCGTTTTTGACCACATTAGGAAGGGGCTCTATTTTTGTAGCGCGAGGTTACCAATTTAACAAATATATGGGCAAGCACCGCACGTCTCATCGTCATGATACCGCAGCGCGAGGATACCAATTTAACAAATATATGGGTGAGCACCGCATGTCTCGTCGTTGGGGGTGGTGAGTAAGGTAGTGACCAAGGCATAGACCTTAGCATCTTGGCCTTGGCATACTTGGCAACGGGCTACGAAGGCTTCGTTGGTGCCATTGGCTGCTCGTGAGAAGCTCCCATTAGCTTGTAGGAAAATCTTCTGCGGAGGTCACCCATCTTGGCAATGTCATCACCCAAGTGCAGTTAACTGCCAAGTGACTATCCATTAGGCTAGTTCTTTTTGTTGTTCTGTACTACAAACATAGTCCTAATAAGCTAGTCTTGGGAGGGTCTCCCAAGTCTTCCTTCCATGAACTGGCATATAATACCTCATTAATAATAACAATTATCTTCATAATTAGAGTTAGTTTTTAAAAATGTGCAACATAAATCAATTTTCTTTGGAATGTATACGCACATTAAAATAAACTAAGTAATGGGGACATTACATTCTTTCCTCTTTAGAGAAATCGAGATGTCCTCATCTCGAGAGAACCTGGGGGTATTATTTTATAAGGGTTACCTCATCGACCCAAGTGGCATCCTCTTCAGGATAATTCTTCCATTTTACTAGGTGTTCTCTTAGGATTTGGCTTCTTAGAGGTTTCTCTCTTGTATCTAGAATCTTCTTGGATTGCATTTCCAGAATTCCTTGGGCATGCATAATTATTAGTTCATCATAAAGCACATGATTGGGGTTTGGTACATAAGGTTTCAGTAGGCTTACATGAAATACATTGTGAATCTTGAGATGGGGTGGAAATTTAAGCTTGTAGGCTTGCCTTCCCATTACTTTGATTACTTCATATGGTCCACAGTACCTTGGACTAAGCTTTTTGTATTTCCCCAAGGATAATGAGCTCTTGTCACACCTTACCCTTAGAAACACCATGTCACCTTCCTAAATGTTCTTATGGATCTTTCAAGATCTGCATAGGACTTTTTCCGATCTTGAGCAGCTTGGATGTCATTTTGGATCAATTGGATTTGTTGGTTTATCTCTTCAAGCATAGTCTTAGAAGCCTCTACTTGAGAATGGGATCTGAGAAGTTTAGAGGTGTACAACATTCTTGCCTATACAAGGCTTGAAATGGTGACATCTTGATTGTTTGTTGAAAGGCAGTGTTATAAGCAAACTCCACCAAAGGTAAATGTTCAATCCATCGTTTCGGTTCTTTGCCACAATAAGACCTTAGAATATCTTCAATGGTCAGGTTCACCCTCTTAGTTTGAGGATGATAAGTAGTATTGAAGCATAGCTGTGTTCCAATTGCTTGGAATAGGCAAGTCCAAAACTTAGAGGTGAACTTGGATTCTTGGACACTGATTATGCTCTTTTGCAATCCATGTAACCTAAATACTTCTTTGATAAGGACTCGAGCAATGTCAGATGACTTATAGGTTGTTTTGACTAGGATCAAGTGTACAACTTTTGTCAATCTATCAACCACTACCATGATGGAATCATATCCACCAGCAGCAATAGGTAATCCAACAACAAAGTCCATGCTTATTGACTCCCATTTCATTTGTGGAATGTCCAAGGGTTGTAACTCTCCAAGCATTTTGATCCTTTCTGCCTTGACTCTTTGACAAGTCAAGCACTGAGTTACGTACTTTAATACATCCCTTTTTAATCTTGGCTAGTGATAGCTCTTACGAACTGCATTGAGTGTCTTGGAATACCCCGGATGTCCTACAATGGGGCTATCATGTGCTTCCCATAAGATTTTGGTCTTCACTTCTAGTCCTTTTGGGACACAAAGGCAATCATGGTAATATAGACAACCATTGCTAGCATGCCTTAATCTTAGACCTTTCTTTGTCAGAGCTTTCTCCTTGAAGTACTTATCCATGAGTCCTTCATATTTCTTATCCTAAGAAATAGCTTGGCATACAAGATCTAGTACAAGATTATCAGGTATGGATACGGTTCTTAAGCTTTGAACTTCTACAATGCTATTAAGAAAGGCTTTTCAACTTAAGGCATATGCAACAACATTGTCCTTCCCTGGATGATATTTGATTTTAAAATCAAATTCTCGCACTATCTCTATCCATCTTCTTTGCCTTATGTTTAGGTCAGCTTGGGTGAAGATCCGCTTAAGACTTTTATGATATGTCACTAAAGTGAATTCCCTTCCCAATAGATAGTGTCTCCATAGTTTCAAGGCATGGATTACTGCGAGTAACTCAAGGTCATGAGTGGCATAGTTGGATTCATAGAGTTCCAATTTTCTAGAAGTATAGGCCACTGGTCTTCCTTCTTGTACTAACACCGCACCGATCATAAGTCCACTTGCATCAGTGATCACCTCAAATGGTTGACTGAAGTCAGTGAGTTTTAATACATGTGCAGTGGTTATAGCTTCTTTAAGCTTATCAAACATTTCTTGATGCTCATTGGTCCAAATGATTATTGTATTTTTCTTCAAAAGATTTTTCAAGGGTGCAGCAATGAGGGAATAATCCTTGAGATGAAGATTCGGTACCATCCTGTCAGTCCCAAAAATCCTTGAATTTCATTTATTGTCTTAGGTATTGGACATTCTAGGATATCTTTCACTTTAGTAGGGTCTACAGAGATTCCATTAGTGGAAATAATGTATCCAAGATATTCAATCTTATCAGTGAGAAATACGCATTTTCACGGAGTGTTACTAGGGCGATCTATAAGTGACCTTCATGTTCCTCTATTGATTTGGAGTATACTAGTATATTGTCAAAGAATACTAGCATAGATATGATCAAAAGATCTCTTACATTAGACGATTGGATGTAGTTGGAGAATTAGTCAATCCAAATGGCATGACTAAAAATTCATAATGACCATACCTAGTGCTAAAGGGAGTCTTTGGGATATCTTGTTCCTTGATTCGAATTTGATAGTATCCAGACCTTAGATCAATCTTGGAAAAAACCTTGGCTCCATGTAGGCGATCTAAAAGTTCATCTATCCTAAGTATGGGGTACTTGTTTTTTACCGTAACCTGCTTTAGTCCTCTGAAGTCAATGTAGATTCTAAGTGTTCCATCCTTTTTTTGGAAGAGGACAGGCACTCCCCAAGGTGAGTTACTTGGGCGGATAAATCCTTGCACTATTAGTTGCCTCAATTGTTCCTTAAGCTCAATAGCTTCAAGAATAGACATTTTGTATGGTCGTTTTTTACACTGGCTCGCAGCTCTAGGAATAAATTTTATTTCATGATCAACCTCACAATTTGGAGGCAGTTGAGTCAATTCTTCTGGAAAGACATCCTTGAAGTCATTGATCTGGGAAGGTAGAGTGCCTTCATTAGTCTTTTTGACCTTATTCAATCGGATCATGTAGATTGGTTGATCTTTCTTCAATCCCTTCTTGAGTTGACTGCCTTGGCTAGTTGGACTCTAGTTCTTCCAGCTTTCCCATATGCCTTTACGATTTCTCTTTCCAAGTCTTAAAAGATTATTTCCTCTTCAGCACATAATCTAGGCTTTGTTCTTCTTGAGCCAAATCCATCCCCAAAAAGCAATCGTAGCATCCTAGTGGTAAGATTCAAAATTCTACTTTAGTTTTATGGGTGTCTAACTCAAATTGAAGTTTCCCTACAGTTTCAGTTGAGGCAATTTTCTTCCCACTAGCCAATTCTACTATCATTTTCCTTGTCCCCCTAGATTCTACATGCAATCTTTTAACTATCTTGGGTGCAAGAAAGGAATGTGTGCTACCGCAATCAATTAAGATTATAAACGATGTACCCTTGTAAGTAGCTGGAGATTGAATTACTGAACATTGGTGGTCCACTCCTTTCCTTTCCACGGCAGCATAAATGGATCCTCTTTCAATTTCTTCACCTAACGTGCATTCCTTGGGTTGTCCAATCATGGTATTTACCCGGGCACCAGCTGTTCTTCCACATCCATGACTTGTTTTGTTGTTGTTGTTCCCTCGGCCTCTTCCACCAACTTGGTTTGGGCTAGGATTTTGAGGATGGTTAGGACAATTTACCCTTAGGTGTCCAATTCTTTCGCACTGGTAGCAGTATTTGATTCCTATCCCATTTGGTCCTTGGGTGATTGCATTACCTCTACCATTCCCTCTGGCATTGGCCATGTCGACACCATGGTTTGGGTAGCCCCTTCCATAGTTGTTTATTGGACGGTTCCTTTGGCCATTTTGAGCGATTTCCTTGGCCATAGGTTTTGCTTGCATAAGAGCATCTTCGAGAGTCGTTGATCTCATTGATTCAAGGCGAGTGTCCAATGGTGGATTTAGTCCTTGGCAGAACCTTGCAATCTATTGAGACATTGTCATTGGGGGTGCATATTTGCATAGACTCACAAACTTAGAATAGTATCCTTCCAAGGTTAGGCTTGATTGTCGTAAGTTGTAGAATTCATTCATCTTGATCGATTCAAAAGATAGGGGAAGATAATGTCCTTTCACAGCTTCTTTGATCTCCTCCTAAGTTTGAGAAGCTTCTGTTACCCCTTCATCTCAGCAAAACTGTTTCCACCAAAGCTTAGCTTTGCCAATAAGATAAAGATGAGCAATCATAGACTGATTTGCAACAGTAGTTTCAGCAACTAGAAAATAGTCGTCCAAAGCCTCAATCCACGATTTTGCATCTTGCTCCACCTTGGGTCCTTCACCGCTAAAACTAGGTGGTGGTGTTTCCTTGAGAAGAAACTTCTTCTCTTGGAGTTCCTTGTATGTTTCATCAATTCACACTAATTGACGATTCTGATTATCACACAAGATGAATGTTAGATTTTATTTTTGAAGAGTTAAAGTGCATACTCTCTCTTAGTCAACTATAGAAATTAAGGTAATCTTTATTTATCAAAATAGAAATACAATGGAGATCAGTCATGGACTTCGTGTAATGGTACATTTACAAAGTAAGGGGGTAATTTCTTATCTATCTCTAAGGCTCTATAAACTGAGGGTAAAGGAGGGTATCCTATGATAGAATATCCATTTCAAGCATGTCTCCTATGGACTATTATAGGGTCAGGAGGTATAATTTGGATGACTTGTTCATACACCCAATGATGTAGGGTCATTATCTCCCCATTAATTGTCACATTATCATTAACCCTCTACCCTTCAAATAAGAAGCATCGAACTAGTTTTAGTTCTTCAAGCCACTGAATTCTCTTGAGATTGATCTTGAAGTTCCCTGGATCATCAAGGTTGATCGTGAAGAAGTTCCGAGCTATTCTTCATGGCATTCTTCTAAACCAACCCCGTTGGATTCGGGTGTAATGAGGGTCTGTCATATTCTCAAGAATTGTAATCATGAATTCTTGAAACTCAATGTTTGAGTATTGACAGACAGTGGAATACAATATCTCAAAAATCAATCACATAAAGTGTACTTTACCATTTATCTATCAAAGCAACTCGATTATCATCATAAGCTCATAACTCATGCTCTTCAAAAAATAATAACAAGACTTTATATTTATGAAAAGTATTTACAAAGATATATTGTTCATATTTACGATCTACCAATACACCATCTCATGGATCCTTTCCTCATGAAAAGTATCAAGGTCTATGCTCTCATATCTTGGGGGATTCTCGTGTACATGGCAAACAACATAATATGGTGGTTCTTGGGGATAACAAAAAAATCCCGTACCAAAATAAGGCCTTCTTGGTACTACAACAACTCTCTCATATGGTACTATTTGTAGAATTTTCCGATGTACCCACAAGGTTTCGGGTATAGGCTCATTCCCAATGTCTAGTAACCATTCAGCAAAGGCACTGAACAAAAGGTATATCTTAACTATCCTTAATCGTTTAGCCCATCGAATCCTCCATAGTTCGTAATGAAGAAGGATGTTATGCCCACAATATATCCCCATATGTGACCTATTCCTTGGCCAAAAATCTCTCATGTACCATGAGTTAGGATGAGGTTGCAATATAATTGGAGGAATAAAGATCATCTCCATTATCTCAAATGTAGCTTCGAAGTATGAGAAATTATTCGACCCTAAGGCTACTTGATACATGATGGGAAAAATATCCTGCAAATGTGTAGCTTCCTCATTGCTAAGTTCCTGTGGGCACAATGTGTATGCTAGTGTTAGTGTAAGATAGTTAACAATAGTTTTCTTCAAACAAGTGTGATTATTTTAGTAATTCCTTTTATATGATGACACTAAAAGCTCATTTTTGAAACCTAGGCTCTAATACCACATGTGAGGTGCCTCTCCCAATAGACTCGGTGGAGTCCTCTTAGTAGTTGACTAAAATTCATATCCATGCACATCACCATCCCGTCTCCCCATGGGAATCCTTGGACTTAGTTGAACATGGGAATCTCAGTTCTACTTCACAGGGGACGTATAGACAAGTCACCCCTAACAACAATCTAACGCCCACCTAAGAAAGACCACTTTTTAATCAATAAAAGGTAGGAGTGAGGTTAACAGTGGAAAGTTACCCAACTTATTGGTGCACCTAGCCATAGGCGTCCAATCATCAGGATCAAAGCCTTCCACTTTCATCGATGGGATTTACTTAGATTTCTAATTAGCAAAGCATACTACCACACGGTTTGGACATATAAAATCGGCTTCCTTTTATTACTCCATTAAACTGGGTTCGTTAAACTCAATCTTGAACACATAACAAACAATTCGAAAGATCAAATACTTTATTTCATAATAACATCCAAAATCATCACTCCGCATAGTAGTACAAAACCGTCTTTTCGCAGAAAGGCATCGTCCAACCTAGGATAGGACCTTCCAATCCCTCAGGATTGGGCTGTATGTGATCGCACTCCATCCATGGTCAATAGGGAATTTACCAGCTTAGAGACCCTCTAAGCTTCCCTGAGCCTCTGGAGCTGTCCTACATAACAAGGGTGCTTACAACTCGGCCCTTTGCCCTCTCATGTGCTCGAGTGATCAAAAAGAAAAAACACATATCTCCCTCAAGAGCATAGGACCCCCACCTACATGTGAGTTATTCCACACTCCACATAGTATTAAGGAGCATTGGGTTGGGGACCCCAATGTCCCAAACCACCATAATCCTCAACTCATCCGTCTGTGTAAGCATGGAATCATAAGAACCATAATTCATCATTCACAAATCCAAAAGCAGTCATAACCATAAGACATTTTAACATAGTTGTCAATGCGATGCATGGAATATATCCCCTCCATCAATTTCTGTGTTCCTTTCTAAAAAGCAATTGATAATACTAACATGTTTTTGTAAATACAAGTCCGTTTTAAGTGATCGTAATCTATGTAACGGACTAGCTTATCCCTCATTAGAAAATTGTAGAATTAATAGCTTAAAAATTAATCCTTCTTTTATGTACTAAACGTGATTATCTCCATTCAGCCATCCATCGTGATTACAGTTTAGGGCCGCATCCTCGATTTGTTGTGGGATGATTGGTTCTTTGGTTTGAATGGATTCGGGGTTAATCTCCACTTGCGCTTCAATATCTTGTTGAGTTTCCTCAGCAATGGCCACTTCTTCGTGTTGGGGAGCTCTCTGAATGTGACCTCGCTCAGCATCTCGACATCTCTTGGGAGCCATGGAAGAAGCTGATGGATTCAAGCAGCGCTCCCTTGTAGGTGTGGAGAGAGAGAGAGAGAGGTTTGGCTGGTTGCAGTAGAGGTTCGCTGCATCAACCAGCAGAGAGACTTCTGCATGGGTTGTTGTTGTGTTTGTGTGTGTTTTTGACGTGATGCCCTACCCCTATTTATATAGTAGTCGGGGGGTAAAAATAAAATGTCTATTTTTTAGTGTTTTTGATGGCATCATCAATGATAAAGAGGGAACGCTTTCTTTTAGCATTTTTGACGATGTCAGGGAGAGGCTCCATTTTTATAGCACAAAGATACCAATTTAACGAATATATGGGCGAGCACCACACGTCTCGTATCAAGCGACGACTAAGGCGGCGACCAAGGCATAGACCTTGGCATCTTGGCCTTGGCATACTTGGCAATGGGCTACAAAGGCTTTGTTGGTGCCATTGGCTGCGCATGAGAAGCTCCCACTAGCTTGTAGGAAAATCTTCTCGGAAGGTCACCCATCCTGGCATTGTCCTTACCCAAGTGCACTTAACTACTATCCACTAGACTTGTTCTTTTTGTTGTTCTATACTACAAACATAGTCCTAATAAGCTAGTCTTGGGAGGGTCTCCTAAGTCTTCCTTCCATGAACTAGCATATAATATCTCATTAATAATAACAATTATCTTCATAATGAGAGTCAGTTTCATAGTTAAATTTAGTTTTTAAAAATGTGCAACATAAATCAATTTTCTTTGGAATGTATATGCACATTAAAATAAACTAAGTAATGGGGGTATTACAACTTTGATAGCCCATCACACCCAATAAGGAAAGGTTGCCACCACTCTTCTTTGGCATCAATGCAAAGGTTGACAAAGTGGCTATGGTAAGTCTCTACCTTCAAGCTCTACTACTACCTACCTATTATGTTGAGCTTCTAACAAATATGGTAGATAATACATTTTCTCTATGTACTCACCTACTCTATCGAAAAGGCACACTAAAACTGCACAATTCACTAAAAGAATACATGAACACTAAAGGATGCCTTTAGCATGCACTTAGGCTAGTTCTCCCTAAATTGTGAAAATGCCTATTAGAATTATTTATTTTTTAAATGGAAAAAGAAAGAAATAAATAAATAAAGATAAGCACATGACACTCTCACAACACCTAGGGGCCACCCTAGCCCACACCCCACACCATAACCTCAAGGCCCATCAAAGGCAGGACATCCCAAGCTTTCTTGGCAGACATGCCACCCTAAAGATATTAGACAAACTATCCCACTAAGCTCAAGGCACAACTAGGAACTACACACAACATCCTGGATAGCATGGAACATATCAATGAAGTCTACTTAATGATAGCTATGCTAGCCAAACAAGATCTCATATGACACCTAGAGCAGAAAGGGTATGAGGATCGTGGGTAGAAGTAATGGGGTTTCTAGAAGATAAGCATTATTCTCCTAGGTCCCCTATTACTTTGGAACCACCAACTTTCATGACACCACCAATAGATTTTCTAGACCTACCAACTTTTGATGATTTCATAACAAGGTCCATTGAAGAATAGATTGATGTACAAAAAGAAGCCTATGATGCTATGGTGAAAGAACTTAAAGCACAATCCCAAAATGTATTAGATCATCCCATTCTAAGTGAGCGCATGAGGAATGAAGAGGAGAGTAGCTCAAAAGAAAAATCAGAGGAGAAACTACAAATGTACATGGCACATGAAGAATCCAATGAGGCAATAGTTTTTTATTTCAAGATCAATGAGGTCGATAAGTTTAAGGAACCCCTACCCCACAAATAGCTAGAGTCCTTATCCAAGTAGCCGATAGCATAGTAGAGAAATGGGCTCACCAAGTGGACCATGACTCCTTCAAAGCATCCTATCAGATTATGAGAGGATGCCTGAGGGCATAGGGGAAACCCTAACCCTAGATTTTGCATATAATAAGGTTGAAAAATAATGGAAACAACTATTCTTGTGTGTGCCAACTTTTGATTATTGCTTTCTTGCTTTTGCAAAGAGAGAGAGAGAGAGAGAGAGAGAGAGAGAGAGAGAGAGAGAGAGAGAGAGAGAGAGAGAGAGAGAGAGAGAGAGAGAGAGAGAGAGAGAGAGAGAGAGTGTGTGTGTGTGTGTGTGTGTGTGTGTGTGTGTGTGTGTGTGTGTGTGGTGAGTTGAGAGCAAGCAAGAGTGAGGGTGACAGATAGCTCCATTTAAGTGGACATATGGCATTGATGCCATCATCTAATTGAATTCTCTATCCCAAGTTTAAGAGTAGCCATACATGAGAGATGGAAATGTTATGAAGCTTGGACCAATTGCTTGAGCTTAATAATTTTCAAAAAATCAATTGATATATACTCTCATTTACAAGAAAGCTCGAGAGAAGGTTTGGTTTGACAAGTACATCAAACAAAAAGATTTCCAAAAAGGTGATCTACTAGTGATTTATTCTATTAAGGAACATAAACAAAAACTAAAATGTAGGGACCTAGGTCTTTTTGCATATGATCAATTAGTAGAATTAGTAGTGTGGAACTTGAAACACTTGACGATGAAGGTATAGGTTTTTTCAATGACAATCAAATCAATAGATATTGCCCACCAGCACATCAACTACAAGAATCCCCAATGGCACTACCACAAATTGCCATACAAGCTGTCAAAATCATTGAGCTTGACACCAAAGTTGAAGATCCAATACCCACCACTTATCTTAGGATCAAGATGATGAAAGTATGCTTACCATCTTCTATGTGCTATTTGACACAAAGGGAGTTGGAAATGAGGTACTATTGGGCCACCCATTTAAATTACAAACCAAACGTGTGGCTAATTTTGAAATGCAATGCATTTATTTGGAGCTATCCAACATAAAGGTCAATTATAACTTTTAGTAAGGGTACACGTGCTTCCTCCAATAAAGCAGCACTAGTGACATCTTCAACATCTTTCAATACACCTCCTATGAAGGGGGGACATATTCTCCTCAACAAACTACCCAAATCACAAGTAGCTCAAAGCATGCCAAATAGATGAACAAATAAGCCAAATATAGTCTCAATATAGTCCACCAAAAATGGATTCTCAAAACACCATCTCAAAAAGAAGAGGTCCAATCTCATACTTACTCCTCATGAAATTTTGTTCCTCACCAAGAAATAAGGAAACACTAATATTGCAGCCACAACAAAGCTAGATGGGGTTCTAAGTTCCTCCTAAAGGTGCATGGCTACTATACTAGCAACAAATTGATATGGCTATGCCGAAGATGGCATATACCACAACCATAATAGCCTGGCTAATTTACATTAGAACAACTCAATTCCAATAGCCCAAAAGACAAGCTCAACAATGACAAGTGATGAGTGCTACACCTTCAACTAGTCTATTGAAGGAAGAAAGCACACTTGTTGTCAAATTATCTCACAAAGAGCCCATGCTCTGAACTCCATTAGGAGAGTTGCCAAGGAAATAAAGATCGCATTTCCACCAAGTTCAAATTTCCTTATTATTATATCATGTGCCACTGACAGTGATGTAAAACCAATAGTTGTAATAGTGTTGCACCCCACATGAATCCTCAAACCAACCCACAAAAGGTTGTTATAGAAGACTCATCCAACTCTAATAATGCCTTTATCTTAACTCAACCCCCTCATAAAACTCAATTGGTTATTCTTAAATTATCACGGGAATATGTTGTTAGAATTTTGGATATGATAGGTCAAGGAGAAAAGGCCACACAAGAGAAAACAAGAAAATCACTAATGCCATTTATAAAGGAAGAGTAGGTTAATTACAAGTTAAGGATGGAAATGAAGGGTACTGCCACCTGTGATACTAAAAAATTCATAACTTGGGGGAAGTGGTAACCAAGAATCCAGGCACTAATGAATTGGTTGACCAATGTGGATTAAGTGCCTATATGGAAAAGTTTGAAAGAGAGGTGAACAATGAGAAATGCAATGAGTTCCTCACAACCTAAGACATGAATAGACATAGTGGTATATTCTTAGTGAATGATAACAATGGTTGACACATGTGGAAATCTCACTCATATTGGGGGTAGTCCATAGAGCCTTAGGCCTATCAGAAAAAAAGGAGAAGAGACTAAAGAGGGACATCTATGCAATGTTGGGCATGGACAAGAAAAAGGTATTCACCAATGATGGTATGAGCTTGGTGGATATCCTACATCCAATTATGAGAATCTAGGCAAAACTAATACACATGATATTTTCTAGCAACAAATACAATTCCATGATGAGTAACTAGAAAGTGTAGCAGTGGTGGGGATGATGGATAATAAGAATGTCAATCCCTATGTTAGAAAGACCATCCTTGATGCAACTAAGACACTTAGATCTGGTACATAGGACTCAAATAGATCTAGTGACAATATAAGGAAAAGAACCACAACCAAAGCCACAATAATAGGATTCAAATGTGTGTTAACAAAAATCATACAAGATGTCATCAAGGAACCATAGACAAGAGAGAGACTTACAACCCAGAAATCTCCAAGCATGTCAATACAAAAAGTCTTCCACATATGCAAGTACATGAGACCTTGATTCCTTAGGAGATTGAGGGGAGTAGAAAATCAAGAGATTGTAGCTAGAAGCAAGGAAAATTGCTAGAAGATTTTTAGCAACATGACAAAAATTGAAGACTCAAGAAGAACCCATTGATAGGAGGCAAGACCTTCAAGAAAGCCACCAATATCAAGCAAAGGGAGGTAGGGCTCCACTAAAAGCACTTCTACCACCAATTATGGAAACCACACCCTCTATCTCATTACATACATTAAAAAATGTGGCTAGAAGTTAGCTAACGAACATGATCTATAGACTAACAACACAAGTTGTTACACTTTGTTAAGAAAGATCTAAAGAGGCCACATTCATAGGCACAAAAAGAACAGCAATTGTAGATGCTAAATCTAGGAAAAAAGTGCAAAAAACATCTAGGTTTGAAGGGTCATCAACTTCTATGCCTTTGGTCACACTAAGTTCAATGCAAGGTTTTGAACAACTATTGAAGAAGCTAGAGCAGTAGAGAGATTAGGGGAGTTTTGAGGTCTCGAAAATGCCCTATAAGCAATCCTAGAGTGAGAAAATATTTTAGGAAATAAAAGTATTTTTTAGATTCTTAAAACTTTTATATTTTGGTAAGTAAATATATCAAATTTTTTTAATAAGTCATTATCGTGATATTCTCATGGTCACATCAAACCTAGAAATCTAGGCCACCATAAAGGTTATAAAGATTTTCATAATGAAGATCTTACTCATCCTCATTAAAGTGAAAACTAATATTCAATTTAAATTTTGTTCAATGTTTGATTACTTCCATCCCCATTCTCACACTCTTCTTCTTCTTTTCTGCTTACTAGTTTCTTCTTCATTTTCCTTCTTGTTTCTAATTCACATAGTTTTTCAATCCAATCTTCTAATCACATCCTTAGCTATGGATCAGTTATCTAATGATCTTTGTAGCTCTAGTAAAAGACCTCTCTATCATCTTCATATTGACTTGGATAGTGAGTATGAACCAATAAGGAAGATAACAAAACCCACTATTATTATAGAGTCTACAAAAAATATGCTTAGGTTTGAAGGAAAGAAGAATCTTGATCTTTGGTTAGATGGCAAGCCATGTCCCAAAGATCCTAGCAAAAATAGTACTCCACCTTTCTATAATAGCTCTTCATTGATGAGGTTCATTAGTGATGGTTATAATGGGTTTCTAAGTTATATACTTGGTTGCAGAAAAGGATGTCCTAAGATTGGAGAAGTATCTTTTATCAAAACATAACAATGAGTTGTTGTAGAAGCTAGAGGGCTATCAATAGAGGATTCATTCGTTGGAGAAACACATCAATATTATCAACGAAAGAAAACTATTTTAGGCCTTCGAAATCAACAAAAGGCTCTTAAAAATATTGAGTCTCAAACGAGAAGGAGGTGGTTGTAGTAAAAGAATCCAAGTAGCAAGGTACCACTTTTTTCACTTTAGAAATACTACATATGGTTTTATTTATAATAAATTATATTGATTTATGATGTTAATTTTGTTTAGTTCTCTTCTTCAACCGAATATAAGTGAAAGAGATTCTTTAAAAGCATCTCAATTTTACTGTCATATTCCTCCTTCAATAGTTTCAAAAGATATTTTGGAGAACAAAAATTTAAAAAGACAAAGAAACAATGCTTGGAGTCATTCATAAAGGATCATTCTTTCGATATAGAGTTAGTGCAAAAGACACTAGATAGTATTGGTATTAGTTGAGATGCTTATATGCAGCTTTTTCAGCTTTTACAATCAAATTTGAAGCAAGGACAAGTATGCAACTTCCAAGGCTATCTGTGGTTAGAACTATTAGATAGAGAGTGAATAACAAAGTGATGGAGATTTTGGGTGAGTCTTTCTATATCAAGGCTAGATTCAAGGGCAAGAAAAAGGAAGTTGTATTCAATGAATTTAACAATATTTTCCTTGTTATCAAGCAAGAACAAAATACTTTAGACACAGAAGACATGTGAGGTACTCACTCTTGGCTTTGAAGTTTACTATTTCAATGTAAAGCATGCTCATTAAGGGAACTTGAGCAAGGCTTCAATGTCCTCTTCCTCCTCTTGGACCAAAAAACACAGAACAATGGGCCATAATGACACTTGATTTCATTCATCTCACATGTCCAAAACCATATGTCATACTCGACATTTATAAATGTTTGCATAACATATCATAAATGTTAAAATTCATTTTCATTACAACTCATAATTGGAAAAAATGAAAAGAAGATTGCCTTATGAAATGTTAATTGAGTCTTTAGGCAGGAAAGTAGGCATGAAATTTCATGTCTCATTAGGCATCAGACTTAATTTTGGTTGGAAGACTTATGAAACGTGATAATGGAGGTCATAAAGCCTTTGCAGAGATTGATATTATTGCATTTCATAAGGCAATGAATTGGTTTAGAAGAAAAATAACAGATTTAATCATTTTTAATGCTTAAAAATAGCTCATTCAATTGTTTTTCAAAAACTACAGAAAAAAAGTGACAAATAGGAGTTTGTTACTTAAGAAATGTATTACTTTTTGAGAATGAATGGGTTTTGTTAGGAGTACACATACTATCGGCTTGCGATGCACAAAGGATACGGTTGTGGAAAAAAAAAATGTGTGGAAGAAATATTTGCACAAATACCAACATAAGTTCGTGTATATATTTATCAATGGTCACCATGCATTTATCCAGAAAGGTACCATGCACTAATTCAAAAGACTTGTATTTAAAGTGAAAAAGAAGAGGTTAAAAATTCTCCTATTCACTCAAAAAGTGGTGCCATAAAGGGGCCATCATGTTTCAAAATGTCAATGACACATGGCACAAGTTCTGAGGCAACAACAGCCTATGTGCTGCATGTATCAAGTAAATTGTGCATTATAATAGCCACACATATGAACAAAGGTCCTTTTAAAACCAATTTTTGAATCACAAAAGCATTTTTTTGAAGACTACGCTCTTTTCTTACTCTGAAAAACCAACACAAGGTAATTTCATCACAACTCAAAATTCTCCAAGACCCACCACACAAGGTAAGATTTCATCACCTAGTATACAAGGTGCTAAAGTCTTAGATTTATTTTTTTTGAAAAATCTTGGCTAGCTCAATAGTAGCAATATCATTTTTTGAATTGCTAACGAAATTTTCTTTGAATTTTTCTCTAAATCTATCCAAATTTTCTCCAAAAATTTTGACATATGAAACACAATAAAGCATAGCTCTTCCTCATGTAGAGTACCCAGTTCACGTTTCATATGTCAGGGGACTGCACTATTTGATGGAGATTCAAGTTGAAATGATTTGATAATTATCATCAATCATTAAACCTTTAGTTTCATCATTTGGAAAAGTAACTCCATTGATAAATAGTAAATATAGGATCGACGTGGGAATGAGGCTATCTTACTAGTGTAAGTTTACCACTAAGTGATTGCAAATGACATCACATCAAAGATTTAGAGGTCTATGGCCCAATCTTGCACTATTTTACAACTAATTTAAATAGCCTAATTTGATACGGTCCACTTGTTTTTTCACTCCTATCTAGGATTGGTTTGGGTAACTAAATATATTAGTCACCATGCTTCTATGTTCAAGGAACTTGAAATTTGAAAAATCTTGACAAGCTCAATAGCGATATCATTTTCCGAATTGCTAATAAATTTTTCTTCAAATTTTCTTCGAATCTATCTAAATTTTCTCTAAAAAACTTTGATGTATGAAATGCAAAAAGGCATAGCTCTACCTCACACAGAGTACCCAATTTGCATTTCATATGTCGGGGGGCGAGGCTACACCATTTAATGGACATTCAAGCCGAAATGATAAGACAACTATCATCAATAATTAAAATTTTAGTCTTATCATTTGAAAAAATAACTCCATTGACAAATAGTGAATATATAATCGATGTGAGAATGGGGCTAACTTAATAGTGTTAGTTTACCAAGTGATTGCAAATGACATTATATCAAAGATTCGGAGATCTATCCTAAATTTGAGTTTTTTTTTGCTTCGTCTCAAGATTTCAGATGGCTAGAACTAAGGCTACTACAAGAAAGCAGAAAGTTGATCCTAGATACCTTACTTCAAAGATCCATTAATCCTCCTAGCCTTCCAAACTTGTAAGGAAATCAAAGGGCCAAGAAGAAAGTTTTCATAGCATGTTAGATGCCTAAAGGAGATTAGAAGTGCAATGAAGGCTTTGGATAATGCAATTCCAAAACTACCCTTTCAAAGGCTTGTCAAAGAAATTTGTGATAAGCATAGTCTTGATAGTTTTAGATGGATAAGAGCAGCTCTCAATTGCATTCAAGAGGCTGCATAAGATTTTTTGATTGAGTTTTTTCAGGATTCCTATATCTGTGCTACTCATGCACCTAGGCTTACACTTATGGACAAAGACATGATAATTCTTAGGAGGTTGAGATACAGGTTTTCAAAGGTCCTTGAGCCACTCCCCCTTTCTAATGTGAAGTGTGCCTCCATATAGAAAAAAGAAAGGTGATCTAGGTCCTAAGGTTAAAGATGTCACCCAACCATGAAAAGGACACAAGACTACATGAGAAAGAGAAAAAGGCAATAGAAGAGCAAACAAATAAATAGAGGGAATATAAAAGGAAGAAGGCAGAAGAAAAGGAAGTAGAGCACCTCCTATCTTTTGAAGAAGAGCTATCTATCCATCTTGAAAGGGCTGATCCTAAGGGCTTCAATGTTTGTTACTTTTTACTTGGTGATATTAACAAAAGATTTGATATGGTACTTTTTTTACTCTGACTGTGTTCAAATCCTTAAGAATAAAATGAGAGAAGTAAATGACTCTATTCTTCTTGCTCGAATGAGGTATAATATACCAAAAAGTATTTGTACTCACTATATTATTCTAGTAATAGGCTTTCATATTTATGCTCACTATCTCTATTCCTTTGCTAGATGTGTAATGCATGATCTCCCCTTTGATATACATTTTTTTTTTTGAGGTTCTTGATCTATCTATCTCATACTATATGAGGAGTGAGCTTGATGCAAGCACATTTGATCATTGGTTCAATCCAATTGACTTTGAAACTTTGGAGGTTCTTCTAATTCCATACAATGAAAAGTAAGCAATTTGATATTCTTTTATATTTATTTGAGATTTTATTTTGCTAAATTATTGAACTATGATTGTTTTTAGTTCTCATTGGAGCCTAATTGGAATAGACTATGTGGAGAGGTAATATTTCCTCATCAATTCTATGAAAGGAAGCCATGGAAAAGCTAAGTTATAAGTTATATAATCTAATGTATCCTTGATATTTTGATTTTTTTAAATACTTCAAATATTTTGATCTTTTTTGCAATTACTCTAAATTTTGTTATCTTTTTGGTTTAGAGCTATAAAAAGATTGATTAAAGTGCTAGAGAAAAAGCCTCACATGCCTTCTGATTTACTTGCAACAATGCAATATAGACAAGTTGCAGTAAGGTCTTGATTTGAATGGTTGGAACATAATAAGAAAATTTATTCTATAAACTACCATAAACAAGTTTCATAGTTTTACTTTATATTGTTGGTTGCATTGTCCTCATCAGGTGATAATCACTCTTGTGGCTGGAGAGTAATTGCAAATGCCAACTGGCAAGAATAGACAATAGTGGGGGCTTCAACAATGAAGGGGACTTGGACAATGAAGGAGAGGAGGCGCATGTAACTATAGCAAGTAAAGCTATGCCTTCAATACCCAAGGCAACCAAAGCATCAAAGAAAGGCAAAAGGACTCCTAGAAAGGATGTCCCTTCTCCTAAGAAAAGTTCTAAAAAAAGGTGTAGTTTTGCCTCATTGCTTGTAAGCCCTTGTGGATAGTAAAGAGATATTTTCTTCAATATCTTTGCATTGTATATTCTCTCTCTTCTCATTGATATTTGTAAAAAATATGTTACAAATGTTTATTAATCAAGAAGTAAAATTAAATGTACACCTAAGTGGATATAATATGATATAAATACTTACTCGTTTATTATTAAGTTGGAACACAAATAAGCATGGTAGTTCAATATCTTCATTCTATAAATCCATCCTTACTTGATATAGCATACATGATGATCTAGCCTTTAGGATTGCAATAATATCCTCATTGAACCAAACATTAAGATCCACTATAGGATTGCTAAAATTATCAAGATTTTGTTCTAAAGCAACCAAACTACCACCAATATAATGCCATCTATTGTAATAAAAACTAAGGATAAAATTTTGAGTAGCAACCATATATTTACAAGCTATAGAGTCTTGATCTATCTTACATATAATTTTTCCTTCTATCCTAGTGTCCCATACCTCATCAACAAATTGTATGACATGATCATATATTAGTTTCTTCACTGAAAGCATGGCCTTTAATCTTCTTATCTCAGCATTAGAAAAGAAGTCAACAAATACATTAATAAGCATGAACAAAGTAACTTTGCTTAGCCAACTTGGGATATTAGGTTTTAATGCTCTCTTTATCTCAAAATTTTTTTAACATCTATAGCTCTCACTAGTAGCTGGACTTGGCAAAGGCCACTCAAAGCTTGAAAATTTTGGCAAAGCAAGGGGGGATATTGATCCCCATTGGCTATGCTACATGGGGACAATATAAGAATGGTCATAAAAGAATATTCCATTCTCTACAAGCTCTATCTTCTTTCTACCTTTATACATTTCTTCTCCAATCAAACCATGCATAACATCAATAACATCAACAATAGGCTCGACCGATTGCCATTTCTTAATATTAAAGGGATAGACATCTAGAAGACAAAGAAACAAATGTTATAATGGAAAACTTTAAACCAAGCTCAAGAAAAGAAAGACTTTAAGAATCAAATTCTTACAATTCGATCTATGCATTGGAAGATTTGAAGTTCCAGGTTTCAAATATAGTTCTCTATGCATAAACACAGGTTGCACCAACACCTCTTTTATGCTATTCTTATTTACTCTAAGATTGAAATCTCAAATTCTACCCTTCCAAGCAGAGATGAATGAGCTCTCATATCTTCCTCTTTTCCCACATTTTGCCTATTGCATGGTGATCCAACTGTCTTTGTTAATAATAGTAGGAATCCATCTTTCGTCTTTTTGGAATGAGTTAAAGACTGATTTGGATGCTTGGATGCCTTGTTGAAGGTCAAATTTATGTATCCATGGTAGAGAGAGAGAGAGAGAGAGAGAGAGAGAGAGAGAGAGAGAGAGAGAGAGAGAGAGAGAGGACTAGGCTACCATAAAGGAGGGACAAACACGAGAGGGATAAATTAAAGAAGGAAAAAAAATAAGTGTCAAGCTTTTACTAATTTGAATTTAGATTAAACTGACCATTATCATTAATCCAAACATATCATTAAATAAAAGTGGCCGAGATTATACGTCATTAATGCAAATAATGTCAGAATCACAAATATAAGAGGTTAAAAATAGATATTGATCATATAAATTTGTAATATATATATATATAACCTTTTTAAAATAGAATTTTTGTTATGGAGGCTTTGCTTCTATTGGTCTAGAGCACTCTCTCTCTGTCTCCTAAAAGGCACTTTCAAGACCTCAACACTCCTATAATTGATCACTTAGAAATAAAACTCATATAGCATATTAGTGGCAAAAGACCAACGAAACCTTAGATGTGTTGGAAAGAGAGAATAAAACTCATATAGCATTTTAGTGGCAAAAGACCAACGAAATCATTAGTCTAAAGGAAGAAACTCATGCAACATATTGGCAATGAAAAACCAAAGAAAGAGAGAAAGAACTCATGCAATATATAGACAACAAAAAACTAGGGAAAGAGAGAAAGAAACTTATATAGCATATCAGCAACAAAAAACCAGAGAAAGAAAGAAACTCATGCAACATATCAGTGTCAAAAGACTAGGAAAATCTTTAGTCTAAAGAAAGAATTGGATGTATTGAAGGAAAAGAATAATAAAAGAAAGGGGTATGAGGAGCTATGAGAGCAATACAAAGTCAAAAGAGAGAATCAAGTGCATCTCGAGAGTCAATATGCCCAATCTATAAAAGAGAAGACCAAAGTGGAAGGAGAGCTAGATATACTAAAATAGCTACAAAGGCAACTAATGAGAAAGTTGGAAGAAGCAAGAAAAACAGAAGAGGAGGTACAACATAGGAATAGAAAGCTTATGGAGCTAGAAAATGAAATACAAAAGACCATATATTACTATAAAAAACTCTAGAAACAACTAGAATATGAAATGCAGCAAAGGCAAACCTTGAGTCAAACCTAGAGGGAACAACAAATGACACTAGAACTTCTTATTACAAAATAGAAAAATAGGGGGCTAGAGCATGAAAAGGAGAAGATAGGCCAATGAGAGGAAAAAAATGCCAACATCATGCATGACTTGGCCATGCGCCTTACTCAAGTCAAATGTGGGAATAATTTGGTGATTGGAAGGCCTAAGGCAATAGAAGAGGTGATTTGGGCACAACAAAAAAACTTCACCAACATATTGCTTGAAGTGTCAAGGCCATGTGAGGTGGACACCACTAAAAACCTTAAAAGGAAGTTGCAACTCAACAAATCAGCACTCAAGCACACAGTCTAGAAATAGGAGTACCCCAACTAGAATATGAGATGATGAAGAAAGATCAAGTGTGTTGCAAACTAAGGAAAGCTAGACTCTCAATAGAAGAACTAAGGCTGATTAGGATTGTGATGGGTGAAGAATCCACTCCAACCATAGAGGAGCCACCAACATCACCTCATGTGCTTGAGTTAGACTAGAGCTAAAAGAACTTAAGAGGCTAATATCACAAGAACCAAAAACCATAGCAAAAGATGGAGAGGAACCTACATGTCCAAAAATAATAACAAAGGCTATGCAAAGAAGAAGGGAGAAGGTGGAAAGAAGTAGGAGAAGGAATATATTGGATGATAACCTAGAAGCATGGGTAGCATTCTACAGTGCACTTCCCTTTGAAAGGGGGGATCCCAACTATATGCCTTATCCAAAGAGACATGGACTTCAATATGACTCCAAAAAGCATGGCAAGTATGATTTTCCTCTAAGATGAGCTGGAAGACAACCTCAAGTTTCATGAAACCTGATTCTCTTTCAATTGGTTTGTGGATGACTTCTCAGGTTATGTAGAACCTACTTTCATTACCATGTGCAACCACCTATGACTACTTCTCTAGCTACTCAATTAGATAAAGGTGGCAAGAGAACAGGGTTTGGGTCCACTTATCTTTGGCATAAATGCAAGAATCGATAGATATGCCATGGTGAGGCTACTCCTTTGAGTCACTTTTCTACCTGCATAAGAAGACAATGCCTCCACAAGATCAAGGGTTACGGTCTAGGACAGTTCAATGTGCAATGAGTAAGGAGGCTAGTTCTAGAGCTTCAAGTGTTGCAATGCCCCATGATTCATGATTGTTGTCATCAAAGCCTGCAGTGGATGGATGCACAATCCATTGCACAAGAACCACCAATGCCTCCTTTAGTGTACGATCACTTCTAGCACTATTGCTTGCTAGGATGATGTAGGTCCATCTCATGTGGCCAAAATGGAGGATGTTACTTGGATTCATGTATCTGAGGCAAGCATGATTAGTATCCCTATCAGCACATCAAATCATGATAGTTCAATTAGAAAAGAATTTGAGCTAGAAATGTTGTAGGATGTGGTGGATACATTTATCATCACAAGCAAGGATCAAAACCCCCATTGGTGCTATTATGAAGAATGGTGCAGAATGAGGCTATTAGGGTAGTGGGTTTGCAAGTTGAGAAGTTCAAAGATGCATTTGATAGATATGCCTATAAGACTATTAGAAACCTCTTCCTTGTATATATCATGCAACCAAATTTTGACATGGTGATGGAGGTTATAGATATTGACTTGTTAGAGTGGGGGCTGCTCTAGGCAATGAAGAATGAGGAGTTTGAGTGTGCTTGAAGGCATGGAGTGGGAGGATTTGAAGAGCGAGAAATTCATAATCTAAGATGGCAACTACTAATTCAAGGCATGGTATAGCCTCATCTCCAAAGGTGTGTGGTTTGCAATAGGGTTTCCAAGTGTTGTTGACACATAATGCACACAATGACAACAACATTTCTTTTCATGTAGTATGGTCCCATATAAAATCTCGTCGTGTCAAAGTGAAATGCTAGTTTTTGGAGGTCAAGAAAAAGAGAGAGGGCGAGCTCTTGATGGCACTATAGGCTCAAAATGAGTAAGTTTCTTTTTCATGTGTTCTTATGTCTCTTGTTTGATATTTTGAGAGGATGTTGGGCTCCAATTTTAGTCCACCATAGGATAGCATACATAAATGTGGCTCTAACTCTCTCCCATGAGAGCTTTTATTTTTAGATAGTAGAAATGAGGGGGGATTTGGAGCCACTTTTATGCTTTATAAGAATTTCCATATCATCGTCCTATTAAAAAAAGGCGAGTCCACAGATAACTTTATCTATTGTACCTCAAATTTGTATCATATAACATCTCATTGGAAAGTTCTTGATGAGTTGATTCTAACATGCCAACCTCCTACACTTTTGAAGTTTATGTGCTCAAGCTATGGCCTCCTAACCAAAAATTAACCTCAAAAGGTCTATAATGGTAGCATCACCCTCATTGGTCCTTAAGGAATATTCTCTAGAATCCCAATAACTTTAAAAGGCACAACAATGAGTCCAAATCTCCCCAATGCAAGACATCCATCATGGCAAGCCTAGGAGACAATATTAGTAGCAAGTATATAATACAATTCAAATTGTAATAGTATTGTATGCTCTATGAAGATCTCTATAGCATTTCTATGTAGAGTTTGCGATAAGTATTAATTTATTTTACTTTTTAAATTAAATTTATTTTGGCTTTGTGTACAAATGGAGACACATGTTGTTGTATATATTATGGTAAGCACAATAGTCCTTTGCAAAGCACACTCGCTTACATGTTCATCAACATACTGCAAGCAAAGGTGGAGGCCATGGACATGGAGTAACATGTCACACTTACTCCACCTATGACATGTATGTTGTCCTAAGGAAATGCATGTTGAGGATGCTTCTTACATAGTTTTAGGTTTCATTATATCTCTTTTCTATTATAGCCAAGCTAAATCTAGCTTGGAATCTCTCTATATGTTCAAATATTTTAAACAAACTCTTTCATAAGTCAAGATAAAATTGGCTTTAGAATATCTATTATTTTGACAATATATTGTTCAATAACTTTTTCTCTGTATTCATTTTGTTATATTTGAGTTTAATTAGTACATCTAGGCATTGATCACAATTGGTTTGATGTAATTGATATCCAGAAGGGGGGGGGGGGGGAGAGAGAGAGAGTCATTGGTTGCAAAATTGCACTTCCAAGCCTTTATATGGAACCCCTCTATGCATAAGAAATTTGTAAAATAGGTATTTCAAAAATCCCTTCTTTTGAACCCCCGTGATATACTTGGGTATTTCTATGATCCACCTAAGTTTGTCATATGCACAACCTTCTACATATATTCATGAATGTGTGTACAAACTTAAACTTCTCATTCAATCGTATGTTTTGTTTAGAATTGTGCTTTAAAAATGTTTTCATTATTAGTAAACCATTATAAGTGGCATCATGCATCTACAATGCAAGGTTTCTATAGAGTATGACTAAAGCATCCCTATTTAGAGACCGACTTCACACTCGTATTAACCATTTGATTGTATTATTGATGCCTCTTAATTTCTTTGTGAATAAGAGTGTGGCTTGCAAATAACCAAGGTTGCCTTTGCCACAAGCCATGGCCACGGTTCACATTCATGAACAAGTATGCTATATTAACAAAATGCAGAGAGAGTTGATATATTGACTTGATGGGAATCCACTTGTGGGAGATGACCATGACAATTTCCAACATATATGAGAGTTCTTGAGGATAGGGTTTAAAAGATGACCATGACAATTTCCAACATATATTAACAAAGTGTAGAGAGAGTTGATAGACTTGATGGGAATCCACTTGCAAGAGACAACCAAGACAATTGTTAGCCTATGTGGTGTGACATCTTGAAGATATGGCATATTAGATAAGGGATGTGCCATGTCTAAGTCCAAAGACTTAGGTGAGTAAAAATGGGAGTGAAAGCACCAAGGCCACCCCTACTTTGACTAGGCTAGGACCTCAGTTATGCTAATAAGGAGAGATAAGGTATTTGAGGTGAGAGACAGGCGTATAAAGAAGAGAGAGAGGTGAGCTAGAGAGAGAAAAGGGTCTTGGGGAGAGAGAACATGATTTCTACCAATCAATGATTGCCAAGTCTTTGGACTTTAGCAAGTTCATGGAATACCACCATTTTTAAATGGTACTCCACAAACACTCTAAAGTTCTAACTTAAAGTTAAGAGTGGTCAAATAAACCATCCGCACACTATTGAACTGCACTATGTGAAATTGTGCAAGTAAAATTTACAAGGGAGTGGCCTAGGTCTAAGGCGGGAGATCCAATGTCTGAAGATTATATTTAAGAAAAACCTTGATATTCCAATTATGTTTCTAGATATCATTGCAAGATTTATCAATAAATACAATTGCTAAGGCTAACAAAAAATTTAATAGCAATGGTTTTGAAACAAAAAAATACAACTTGTTAAATAAAGAAAAACTAGAGCTTTCTTATGACATAATAGATAACTCTACACCTCAACATGACTAAAACACTAAATATTCTATAAGGGTGTGTTTCCACCCTATTGCCACATTGACATGTCAAAGATATTTTAATAGTACCAATAATTTTGGCCAAGTTTTTAGAACTTTTGTTGTTATTAGGTTGCAAGGATTAGTGAATTGAATTAGATTTACAAAGATTCAAGCGTTGACTAATCAAGTTTAATATTTGATCTTTGAACCTTTGCCATATACAGTTAATATCCACTATCTAATGTTGCCGTTTAAACATGTATCTTCCCCTTATTATTATCAAGTTTGTGCCACCCTCCCTCAATCACATCATTGAATAACCCCTTTTATCATCGTTTGCATCTTCAAATTTTAACATGAAACCAGCTACGAAGGAACCACCACAAGAATGAGATAACCCATTGATAATGGATTCTAAGTGAAACTATCACAATGATGGTGCAATGAAATGGAACATATGGTTGAGAGAGAGAGAGAGAGAGAGAGAGAGAGAGAGAGAGAGAGAGAGAGAGAGAGAGAGAGAGAGAGAGAGAGAGAGAGAGAGAGAGAGAGAGTGTGTGTGTGTGTGTGTGTGTGTGTGTGTGTGTGCACGCACGCTTACATATTTGACACTACAGCCTTTTTTCCTTAATCTCTAAACTCAATATTTGACCTTTCACACTTCACCATGTTTTCTTAGCATCTGTTATCCAATTTCCATACTTTATGTTTGTATCATTCTCATATTATCATCATTTATGCCAGTCCCTCTTACAATTTGCATTGTGAATAATTCCTATTATCATCACCCACATCTTCAAGTGCCTGTCCCCCCTTCCCTCTCTAGCTTGAAAAAGAGATAATTTTAAAGGGAGAAATTGAAAGAATGAAACAAGGGAAGAAGAATGCTACAAGGTAGATGAACTTTGATTCTCATATGAGATCCATGTTCATGCACAAAGAGAAGCCAAGACCATAGTATGGTTATGATGACTCCTAAGTGTTAAAGTGGCATCGAGAAGAAACACATGGATGAGAATGGTCTCTCCAATTTGAAAATTTCGTCCACCCCAATTCAAGCAAACCATTTAGCATTCCCTTCTCAATCAAAGAAATGATAACCGATAGCTAGGGGTTTGAACAAATATCTAAGGAATTCCAATTTATTGCATATATGAAAGGTAATTTCTTGTACATTATTTTGGTATGATTTTTCTTGTTTTCTTTGATCTTGAAACATTTATTATACAAATTGCAAATCAAGAATGGATGGGAGCCAGTGAATGATAGGGTGGACCCTAAATTATGGCTAGGGTTTGCAAGTGATAACACAATGATCCTAGATTGTGGGTAATGAAACACACAATGCAAGTGTTGAGGCTATGAATACTATATTAGGGAATATGAGAATTCTCATATAGTTTGGGAATTCCCAATATAGTGAATATTTGGACACATGGTCGTCCCCTTACTTGAAAGTGAGGTCTAACCTAATTACTATATAGGCTATCTTTCTAAGTCCCACTTTGAAGCAACATGGGTTAAGATTTAGCCACATGGCCAAATCTTTATTCCTTATTTGAAAGTGGGACTTAGGAGATTCCCAAATTCTCTAATATGGTGTTTATGGTGGATGGGGGTAATGCAGGCCTTGGATTGTGACTAGATGATGCAAGCTTATGAATGATGAGGGTAATGGAGTCCCTTAATAGTGGCTAATAGTTGGGGCATCAAATTAGTGGGCTTAACCTAATTCCATCATATGCTTTGTGCAAACTAAGATTAGATGGAAGGATTAGGCAAACTAAGATAGAAATAATGGAAAAATAAGGCCCTAAATGGGAAGAGGGACAATGCCATAAATAAAGAGGAAAATTAGGCATCATATCAGAAGATTTGACCCAGATAATTGATCTAGGGAGTTTTTGCAATGAACACATGTTAGAATGAAAATTGAAAGAAGCTTTTCCAAAATGTTATACAATATATTATATTAAAAGGCTTTAAAGCTAATCGAGTTCATGGGTGCAAAGTGGGTCATTGTGACCTTGATGCTAACATTCTATGGACAAGTGGACCCCATAAGTTGGATAGCTTTCCATAGCTTTCCAACAAAAATGAATTATCTAGGTTTAGAGCCACAATTGACCTATGGAATGATTGAGAAGCTCACACACACACACACACACACACTTACTAGGGTGATGCCACATAAAAGAAGGCCACACACACACATACATTTCACTACTTGATCTTATGAGAATAACACACACACATACACACACACACACACACTTACTAGGGTGATGCCACATAAAAGATGGCCACACACACACACACACACACACACACATTTACTAAGGTGATGCCACATAAAAGATGGCGACACACACACATACATTTCACTACTTGATCTTATGAGAATCACACACACGCACACACACACACACACACACATTTACTAAGGTGATGCCACATAAAAGATGGCAACACACACACATACATTTCACTACTTGATCTTATGAGAATCACACACACACACACACACACACACACACACACACACACACATTTACTAAGGTGATGCCACATAAAAGATGGCAACACACACACATACATTTCACTACTTGATCTTATGAGAATCACACACACACACACACACACACACACACACACACACACACACACACACATCACTAGTCCTTTCTCCTTGCTTTTACTCACACACATGATTCCTTCCTACACACACATGCACATGCACTACATTTCTACTTTATCTCATCTTTAATTTCACACTTATCTTGTCACACAAAACACATGCATTTCCAATTGGCATCTTGTTATAATGGAATTTTGGCACATATGCTACCACTTTTACATATTCACCTACCTACCTACACACACATACCTAATGCATGGCATCTTACTAATGTACATCATCTTATTAATGCATGGCATGTTAAGTACACACACTACCTGTACTTTATATTTTAGAGACTTTTTGATTGATAGTCCTATCCTTTTATACACACTAAACATGTGATAATGTCCTCTTTTGCATGGCTATTAAACATACATAAATGCATATACACATGTTAACCTTGTATATACTCATTTACTCACATTCTCACATGCAAAAACATACACAGACACACATTTATCTTAGCTTTGTATATACTCTTCCATGCACATGTACACATGGTACTATGACTAACATACTTTTAAGAAAAGGCATATGCGTGTGTACTCACACACTTTTTCATAGATATGTTTTTGTGACACATGGTACAACCAACATATTTTTAAGCAAAGGCATAGAAACATGTGCATACTCGCACACTTTTCATAGATATGTTTCCATGTACTCTCACACTTTTTCATAGGTATGTTTTTGTAAACACACACGCACACACACACATTCTCTCTCTCTCTCTCTCTCTCTCTCTCTCTCTCTCTCTCTCTCTCTCTCTCTCTCTCTCTCTCTCTCTCTCTCTCTCTCTCTCTCTCTCTCTCTCTCTCTCTCTCATATATATATATATACATACACACGATTATATCAACACCCACATGTTTTACACTTCACATATGTGCTTGCTCACTCACACTTGTATAAGCTATACACACATTAATGTTTGGCATACATTCGGTACACATATGCATCCCCTATAGCTAGTTTTGAACTTGCACACATTCTATCACTCCATATTTTCTCATCCAATATCTTGTCTAGTAATCAACCTAATATTTGCACATATTGGTAAACCACCACCATAAGGAACTTTTAATCATTCCCTATATAGGAAATTCTATGAAATGTGGGGAATTGGCTAATATTTCTTATATATGCATTCATGTATTTGCTACATATAACTAGGGAATTAAATTCCCACATCTATTAGTAGGAAATTACATATCAAAATAGATAATTTCCTACATTCTTTCAAAATTCCCTATATAAGAGAATAGGATCATGTGATTCCCCACTTCTTATAGTAGGGAATTATAGATCACTTTAGTGAATCCCTATGTACTCTCAAAATTCCCTATATAAAAGAATGTAAGAATATTATTCCCCACTTCTAATAGTAGGGAATTATATGTACATACAGAGAATTGCTTGCATTCTCTCAAAACTCTTTGTATACGAGAATATAAGAAATTGAAGCATTGGTCTAGGTATTTAAGATCTAGCACTTTAACAAAAGCATACTTTTCTTAAAGTTGGAATTAAACACATAGAGATGAACCTTAGATTATCTAAGAGCCATCTACCCCAAGTACATACATATACACATGTATACATGCATGCATTGTCATCACACATGCCCTTTCTACTCCTAGTTAAATGGTCATATCTAGATGTAGTTGTGGACTTGTTTTTCCTTGGATTAAATCTTAGAAACTTACTAGAAATGGCCCATATTGTACAAATGGGTGCCCTCAACCTAGTTAGTTACTCAATCCAATGCTAAACATGGCTCTATTTTGTTCATTTCGTGCCCATCTAATGTAATAATGCTTCTTGCCTTTGCTCTAATAATATGAGAATGTCTCCTATTTACTCCTTCAAAAGTTTATACCCACATATTCAAGAATGTAAAAATTTTCATAAAGTTTAGGAATTCCTAATCTCATTTATATTTAGATACATGGTCAAATCTTATCCCCTTGCTTGAAGGTGAAATTTTTCCTAGACACTAAAAGCAATCCCCCCCAAAGTCCCACTCGCAAATATGGGGTTAAGATTTAGCCACTTGGTCAATTCTTTACTCTTTATTTGAAAGTGGAACTTGGGAGATTCCCAAATTCTCTAATATTGTATTTTATTTCAATCTCCTCTATTAGGCTTTGGTTTTGGCTTGTTTTGCTATCATTTATAGCAGCTTATTTGTATGGATTGTGCTTTGATCTCTTGCATTATGGCCAATGGGTCAAATGACAATGCTATCTTTAACATTAAGAAGTTGGATGGTAGGTTTGAGTGCAAAAATTATAGATTAAGCCATTGAGACATGAGGGTGTAAAGCTTGAAGGCTTTGATGCAAAGGATTGGGCCGAATTAGATGAGTTATATAAATCTACAATCATTTTGTCACTCTCTAAGCAGGTCTACTATAATATTTTCTCTGATGGGAAAACTGCATGGAAGTTATGGGATAAGATTTGCAATATCTGTGATAAGTAGAGCCTTGCTTCTCAGATATATTGGGACTGAAGCAACTCATGAAGGAGGGGACTTCCATATCGATCCACTTAGATGAATTTATTTCTATTTTTAGCCACTTATCTTTGTAGGGAATTGAATTTAAGGACAATCATCCTCCCTTAGTCTTGTTGGTTACATTGCTTGAGTCATGGGACACATTCCATACTGCTATGTTTACAAATATACCTATTAATGGGTTGAATTTGTAAGATGTAGAGGGTGTGCTCTTAAATGAATAGGTTTCTAGAAAGAATCTAGATGCTTTGCACACCTCTCATGCTTTAATATTCAAAGGCAATAATGGTAGGAGTGATAATGATTGCCACGGGAGAGAGTCTCAAAAGGCTCATTCTTCTCAATACCGTGGCCCATCTTGTAGTGAGTCCTGGACTGTAAGTTTGTATTGGCTTGTCACTATTGTGGAAAGCAAGGTCATATTAGGTCACAATGCTATAAAATGTGTGATGACAAGCGTAAGGAAAAGGAAAAGGATAAAGTGTAGGAAAAGAATGAGAATCACATGATTCTCCTTAGCAAGTATGAAGTCAAGATTGAAGAGATTAATGCCATGTAGACTAGTTCTAATAATGCCTACATACTTGGAGTTTCTTCTCTTGATGTTTTATAGTTGATTGATACCTCGTTCACCTTCAGTGTTGGCTCATTGATTGAAGGGCTTCATTTCATTTCACCCCTCATTAGGAGTGGTTCCACTCTTATTAGAGCATGACACGATGTGTCAGATTGGGGTAATGACCTAGCATTGGATATTCTTGGTATTGGATATGCCCAGCTTCAGTTTCCTTCAAGTAGTATGTTTACTTTGCATGATGTATACCATGTTTTGGCTTTGATCAAAAGCCTAATAGTTGGATGATGCATGTAATGTTATATCTTTTGATCCTCATGGAAGCTTACCCACAAGAATCTTGTCTTGGCACGAGATGCTAAGTGTGTCACTACTTATTTCTTACTTATATTTGGGTCTATTGACCATGTTTTGGTAGTAGCAATAGTATCACATATATCATTATGGAATCATCACCTTGGACACATGTCATTAAAGGGAATGAAAACGTCTACTTATTTGCAATATCTTTTGCCCCTTGACTATAAGTGTTTTGATTCTTGTAATCATTATCTTTATGACAAGTAGACCTACAATTCGCATAAGAAGTCTTGTATTATACACATAGCTAAGCCTTGGCTCTTGTTCATTCTGATGTTTGTGGATCTATGTCTTACCAATCTTTAGGTAGCGTGAAGTATTTCATTACTTTCATTGATGATTACTGCATAAGGTTTGGGCATATCCCATAAAGCCAAAATTAGTAGTCTTGGCTACATTTCAGTGTCGACTTGCTTCTGTTGAGGTCAATCTAGGTAGAGGCTAAAATCCTCTGATCTCTAACAATGGAGGCATGTATCTAAATATTTTGAGCATTTTTGTGATGAGAGGGGTATTAAGCATCAAATGACTACCGTGTACACCCCACCTTAGAATGGTATGGCTAAGTGCATGAATAGGATGATTCAAGAGTGAGTCTCTAGTATGCTTAGCCTCGCAGATTTACCAAAATGCTTTTGGGCTAAGGCAATTACTACTACTGTACATTTGATTAATTTATTCCCATTCACTACATTTTCCATTTACTACTCTTGACTATTAGGTTTGTAGAGTAGGTATGGTCTAGAAAACTACCATCATATGCTCATTTGTGTATCTTTGGTTATGAGGCTTTCTACCATGTTTCCAAGGACAAGCAGTTGGATCCTAAGTTTGTAAAATGCATCTTTCTTGGTTATGGGAATACAAGTGAGATGGACTATTGCCTATGGGATTCCTAGGCTTGAAAGGTCATCTACAATCATGATGTTGTTTTCCATGAGAAGAAAATGCATAAGTAGTCTGAGCAGGTCATTGAGATATGCATGGTGATATTTCAAGAGGAGCTTCCTATTATCGTACAACCAACTAGATAGACTATAGTAGCTAATGATCTAGTGGCCCAAAACCATGATGTTAGACCAGAGGTACATCTCCCATAATCTACTTTGTGATGGTCTACTCAAGATAGAAGTCAACCTAATCGATTTGTGCACTTTGTGGACTATGTTATAGTGAAAGATGTTGGTGAGCCTCTTACTTATGATGAGGCCATGCGTGGAGGTAATAGTTACTCTTGGGAGAGAGCCATGCACTTAGAGTATGACTCACTGTTAAAAAATCATACATGAGGTTTGGTTCCTTTGCCTAGTGGAAGCGTACTTTTCTATGCAAGTGGATGTATATGTTAAAAAGTATCCCTATACGTCCCTAGCCAAGCCTATAAGGCCCAATTGGTTGCTAAAGTTTTAAGCAAGGGCACAATGTTGACTTTGATGAAGTCTTCTCACCTATAGTCAAGATGATAATCCTACACTTGGTATTGGCCTTAGTTGCACAACTAGATCTGGACCTCTATCAAATGGATGTCAAGACAACTTTCTTACATGTGGACTTGCATGATGAGATTTACATGCATTAGCCTCACAGCTCTGAGAAAAAAAGTAGAGAACACTTAGTATTCAAGTTGAGAACGAGCATATATGGCCTTAAGCAAACACCTAGGAAATCGTACCATAAGTTTGATAATTTCATGCACTCACACGCAATGATATGGATCTGTGTTTATACATGAAGAAGACCGGTGATGGAAGCCTTATGATTTTGGTACTCTATGTGGATAATATTCTAATTGCTAAGAGTGCTCATACTGAGCTATATGCCTTGAAAGGTCAGCTCAAGAAGAGCTTTGAGATGAAGGATATGGGACATGCCTTGCATATTCTTGGGATATGCATCATGCACGATCACTCTAAGGGGCTCCTTTACTTATCATAGAAGGAGTACACTTTAAAAGATCCTTGAGCAATTTCATATGCAGGATGTTAAGCCTATTGGTTGTCCTTTACCTTCTCATGTGAAGGTTAGTCAAGCTAATTTTCCGCACATTGATGAGCAAAAGACTAAGATGGAAAAAATCCTTTATGCATCCACAGTGGGTACGTTTTTTTATGCCATGATAGCCACTCGTACAGACATAGCATTTGCAGTTGAAGTTGTGGTATGCTATATGGCTACACCTAGTAGGCAACATAAGAATCCCTTAAGGGTATCATGAGGTATCCTAAGGGTATTGAACATATGTGCATATGTTATGGTGGCTAGGATATAGGAGTCATGGGGGATAGTAACTCTAATTATGTAGAACATGCAGATAGTAGGAAGTCCACCTTTCGCTATGTCTTCACCTTTGCTAAAGGTGTTATTTCTTAGATGTCCAGACTACAGAATGCATGGCTTTATCCACTATAGAATTGCAACCACTGAGGCTTGCAAGGAGGCCCTCTGTTTAGACCATATAATCATAGAACTTGGTATTTCTGATGTGGTTCCTATCCTACATTCAGATTCTATGCATGCTATTCACTTGGCTAAGTCTTCCATGTGAAGACAAAGCATATTGAGGTGTGTTATCACTTTATCCAAGAGGTCTTTGAGGACAAGTCCATTGAGCTTGTCAAGATCTCAACTAACCAAAATCCTACGAATCCAGTTCTTAAATGTCTCTCAGCAGAGCATTTTGCATTCCTTAGGAAGTTTGTAGGTGTTGGATAAGATGATGTATTTCCTCATCCTAGTGAACTTTATATACAATTGTACTTTGTCACTTTTTTCTTATTCTCTCATCACTAGGGACACATTTGCCTTTAAGTGAGAGGTTGTTGGGGGTAAAGACGCATGTGTCTAACTATCTATATATTCATTACACTTACGATACCCACACACCTATACACTGCACGGGGCGAGCGCCCATCAATGTCACTTCATTCTTTATTCTTTCAGTGATATTTAAATAAGGGAAGGCCGATCACACATTGTGACTATTGGATTTTCCACATCCTATGTCACTTACTCTTTCTCTCTTGCTTTCTTTACCGTAGCTCTTACTTTCACTCATGGGCTTTCACTCGAGGCTTCTTCCAATTAGATTTGACCATGTCATTCATGATATAATGTATATAGATGAGTTTGCATCAAGGCAAAGAGGATCTCGACATGCGGATCAATGGGAGGACACTAAAGGAGGTTCCACTTTGTGCTCCAGGCAAGGGCCACAACGAGAAAACGGTAAGCGGCTTGCTTGGTGCATACCATGCAAGCTTGAGGAGGGTGGGATAGAGAAGAGACAAAGATTGAGGAAATGAGAATGGAGGAAGCAATGAAAACAAGATGTGAAAATGAGAAGAAGAATGAATTTTAACCCATTTAAACCTAAAAATCGAGTTGATACAACTTGATATGCATTGTCCATTGTGTGATCATGAATCCATAATGTTTTATTGGAATGCGATGAAACTTTACTTCTGATAAGACGCCTCTTGTCTTTTTTTTGCCAATTTTTTGCCAAAAAAAATACATTGGACTCTTGGCCGCCTAATGGATGTTGTGTGAAGTTTCATCGCATTCTAATATAATTTGGTGTTTTTAAAATTATCCTACACTAAAATTATGGATGGATCGATAATCGAGAAATTAATATTGCTATTATTGGCCCTTAGAAACTTTGCACCACATGGACTATACAGAAGCATCAAGAACCTAATAGGTATGTATGTGAAGTTTTATCGCATTTCAATATAGTTTGGTATTTTTAAATTTATCCAACACTAAAATTATGGATAGATCTATAATCAAGAAATGAATGTTGCAATTACTAGTCCTTAGAAACTTTGCACCACATAGATTATACAAAGGCATCAAGAGTAATGTCTGCAATGAGAAATTGTAAATTTTTCGCATGTTTTTCTATTGAAATTGACAGTGCTAGAAAAAACTACAGTGAAGATGCATATTAAATTTGAGAGTGAAGAATGGCATTTTACTTTGTTCTTATAAATAAATATTCATTGAATAAATGTGTGATTTGTATAAGTGTGATAATAATGTATAGTATGTTAATGACACAATCACATACATTAACATAATCGAATTTAATTATATCAACACGTAGTACATATACTAGCAATTATGCATAGGCGATAATGTAACTCGTATATGTTCCTATTACTACTTTTGATGCGTGCGTATATTAAAAGAAAAATAAGTGTCATATGTGTTTTAAGAAACAAAACAAAACAATTAATTAAATTGAGTATATTGCATGAAATAAATATATATATATTTCTCGATGTTACACAATATACAAAATATTTTGGCTTTCCAAGACATAATGGTGTCGTAGCACTCATTGAATAAAATTCATCATGTCATTGTCTATGATTGTGCGTGCTTTGCAGGGATGGCCACTAGATGCATATCATCAAATAGGTTAATGAGAAACCCTTCTGTGGTCGCTTGTAGGGCCTCCATGACTGTAGCAGTCCACTAGCATGGCAATGGGCCATCAACCACTCATGCCCAAACCCTTTCAAGTTCTTTTAGCTGCATGTTCTACAATACTTCCCAAACAATATTTTGAAAGGATCCTTTTGGGATGAGAAGCTCATACCCACACTCAATTCTCCTTATCTCTCAAAGGGAAGAGAAAAAACTTAATTTAGGCGAGTACAACAGTTTTACATTGGGGCATAGTCACATGTATAGTGCATGAGGAGAACACTATTCTAAAAGAAGATAACATAACAAACTATATTCATTCCATTAGAACAAACACATCTTTCACTGCTTGAAGATTTCTTACAAGTTGAAAGTCCTTGGGAATTGCAATGATGTGCTTCACATGTATTGCATAACACTAAGCATTAGCCATGAAGTCTACTAAAAAGGCCTTTGCAATACACTGTAGAGCATGAAAACATTCTTTTGTGAAGCAATCGATTCTATCCTGACCTTGTTCCAAAAACCACATCTTGCATTTTTTCTTGTACAATCTCACGAACTTGAAAAACTCGCCTTCGAAATGATGAGATCAAAAGATCTCTCATACTTCCCGATTTCTCTTGGGGTCACTATACCTAGCTTTCACTTGTGTTTCTTGTGGGCATGCTAAAAAGAAGGACCCCTCTCAAGGCATCTTGAGAAAGTTGGGATAGGTTGAGAAGAGGATGGTCCATTCGTAAGTTGTGAAGTATCATTATTTGAGAGACTACATCTGAGGTAGTAGGTACTCCATGGAGTTGAATACGATATGGGGCTCTAAGGGGAAGGTTCTTCTCACAACTACCTTAGACATAGCCATTTTCCTACATAGTAAGGTATTTGAAAATTAAATTAATAAGATAGAAAGTGAAACCCTCTCATATAGTGCCTAAACTTTAAGACTCATTTATATAGATACATACACTCTCTTTCTCTCTTAAACAGTGAATTACATTCACATCGAACACATTCTTCATCTTACTGTCTTAGCTCTTTTTAAATCCATTTGCTACCTTCTCAAAGCCTTATTTCTAGACAATTGGCATGGTTTTCTTTAGTACTTGAGACATTATAACATGCTCTTTTAGTGACACAAAGTGATTCAATCATGTCTACAATCAATTTATTACTACTTTCATTTGCTCTCTTTTGCGAGAGTTGAGCTTCATCTACTATTATAATCTTGTATCACCAAGATAGCAATCAGTTCATTGGATTGCTACCATTCACCCCTCCACAATAATTAGTCTTTCTTTGGTATGCACCATACACTATCCAATGGGAATTTTCTATCCCTTGCATAGATCGAACTCTAATCCTTCCCTTTTCTGCAAAGTATGGCCCATGTGCCTCAAGGATATGCTACAAAGACATGTATCAAACATGAGAAAAATATGCTCGATAATTTATACAATTTATATAATTTTAAAATATTGACTTAGTATGTGTCGTATAATGTGTGATATTGTCCTATGCTTCCTCCATATTTTTGTAAAAGATATGCATAGCATTGATAAACTGTTGCTCCTCTCCATTGTCAAACACCATCTTTCAAAGCAAGGGAGCCAATTTACAAATGTTAGCTTTGACTAACCTTTTTTTACCTCCATTACTTTGATCAAGAAACACAGAATATAACTTTCCCATCCATCGTAATCTTGCGAGTTACGAATTGTGGCATTCTCTTCCTCATTGATGGTGCTGAAAAAACCTTCCTAGCCTTCACTTCTCCAAAGCAAATATTTTTTGGCAAGTTACTAGTTTTTCTTGATCTTTTTCAATCATTACTTGATGCTTATGTAGCCCAATTTTTGATAGCACTTGCTCCACATTCCTACATGTTACAATGGCTTCCTATTATTCTTTTTGTATCCTATAAGCAAAGAAAATATACTCATATACAAAATTTTCCATGATTCTAACAAAAATATGCAATGAAAAAATATGAACACAATCCAGTGGAATATTGAAGATTGGCTTCTAAGTGGGATCTTCTTTATCGTGCATCAGTGCAACACTTGTCATCCTTTTCTAGTTCTTCTTTCTATCCTTTCCTTCCACACTCTCTATTAAGATATATAGATATGAATGTTTTATATTTGCATCATTGGAGATTCCACACATGCATTTTTAAAATTTCACGTCTCTTGTAAGATGCCATTCCACCAAGTATTTGCCATACCTATCATCTGAGAGCATCTCGCCATATTTCTAATGATCAATGATGTTTGGAATGCTTGTGTGCGTAAAGAATAGCTATAGCATATTAAATGTTTCATTAGGAACCTCTGATGTAGTGAGCCACCACACATGACACTGTGATTGAACACTAACATTCCTTAAATTATTCTTGTTGAATTGTAAAACTCTGTGTTCATCAAAGTTACAATAACTCTTTCAAGCTTTACTCCTTTGACAATCTCACTTTCATCCAAATTTATGACAAAATGTAATTTACCATTACATTCCTTAATAGTCATATTGTAATATATTACCATTGCCATCTACACCTTGTATAGATCTATATAGTAATATGCATTTTTTGTCCTAACCTTTAGTGTTTTCACGTCTTGAACATACACAAGATCTCTTATCAACTCCAAATCCTTTGTATTAAGTTTCCCATGGGCCTCTATTAACTTTGAAGGTCTAAGAAGAGGTATGATGCTATTTCTCTACAACACACCACCAAACCCAACCTTCACACCCTTGAATATTTTTTAGTAAGACATTGTACTAATATCAACCTTGTCACAAATAGATTGTGGATCCATACATGAGAACTTGTTTGACACATCTTTCAATGTGAACTGAATCACCTTCTCCTTCACAACCTTAAACTTTGGATTGCTTAAAGTGTTTTTCAATGTACTGGTCTTTAGTAATTTTCTAATAGATGATCAAAGCTTACCCTCACCTAGGTTTTCATTCTGAGCTTCCTTACATGCTTTAATACATTGCTTCTAATGATTGCTATTCATAATTAACTCATTGATTGGCTTCTTCTTTTGTTTACACTCTTATGTTAGCTTGTTGTTTATCTTTCCAAGGTTGTCCAATTGTACCTTTGCCTCCTCGTATGAGATACCAATGTCATGGATATTATCCTGCATTGTGAGAATCTAATTATTTTGTTGAATTATACTCTTATTCAGCTATGCTACTTATCATATGAGCTATTGTATATGAAATCATTATGCAATGAATGCATCATGATAATTATTAATGATTGCTTGTTAGATTGTAAACACTTTGAATGCTTGATCATTGAGCCACTTACTATAACTTAGCAACCCATTATTACTCTCATACACATACTTTAGAAAATTTATCATTCTTGAGAAAGTTGAAGGTTTGATTTGTTAGGGGATCAATTGGATAGATTCTCCCATCAACTCACAAGTCCTATGCTTCAATCCCATCTGCATGTACATCTGCCTATAACTCTGTAGAACCTTTGGGTTGTCATTAGTACACTAGGTCATTTTGAATAATGAGACATATTCAACCTCTACTTTAATATGTAGCTCCTTCTTTCTTGTATTTATTTTACTTATTGCTTGTGTCCTAATTGCAAGTATATGAATTGATTACATAAATATGCTTGTGGGAATATGAGGTTTAGTATCTAAAGAGTTAGACTAGAGATAAGCCAAATGATACACTTATATATTAATAGAAATATGGCTATTGAGTATACAGTGATAAACTAGAGAGACATAAGTGGAGACACTGAGATACATACATAAAGAGGTTAATGAAAATAGTTAGTTTTGTGTCTATATGGAGATACATTGAAGGGGATGCATAGAGATGTTAATAGAACTAGGAAGCCTACTTGGTTGTCTTAGGAGATAGAGTGGAGATGCACAAAGACACACACAAAGGTATCAAAGGAAAGGAGATAGCTTGGGAAATGAAGGAGGATAAATGGACAGATATAGATAGATTGCATACAATGATTATAGATAAGTGATTGTGAGCAAGAGAGGTATAAGTAGTTCTCTGTGTTAATGAAGACTGTATAATCACAAAGAAGAGGTCACTCTAGAGCCATGAGAGGATAAAAAAATAAAGAAAAATGGCTTCAAAGAGGAGTATCCAAGAGTTTTCATATTTTAGAAGTTTTGATTTTACCTTTATAAACATCTTCCAAAAAGAAAAAAAATGACAAAAAGCTAGAATATTAAAAACCCCAAAATACTTTAAGAGAAATTCTCGAAATCTTATTTTTAATTGAAATATCAATTACTTTATATCTACTAATCATTTTGTATTGAAAACTAAGTACACCACTCCTAAAAAACTAACTCCTTTTTAATATAAAATTTAGTTTAAGAAAGATTCCTGAATGGGAGAGAATAAATCTAAGCAAATCCTTTGTGAAAACAAGCAAAATGAGATTGCAAAAGTGAAAAGAAAAGAGGATTATTTTATTATTCCTCACATCTTTTCCTTGTTTAAGAGAGAGAGAGAGAGAGAGAGAGAGAGAGAGAGAGAGAGAGAGAGAGAGAGGGCTAAAAGGCCCATTTTTGAGTTCATATTTTTCCTAATACATATATACATACATACATGTGTGTGTGCACATGCATGTATGTATACGTGTGTATACACAATCATATACGTTATACATATAGACACGTGTGTGTGTATGTATATATTGTATACATACATATAAATGTATGTATGTATAATATATTGGGTGTGTGCTACACATCAAGGGTTCGAGGACGGCACATATGGTCGATATCACGTAAGCATGTGGGGGGCCAAGGGTTAGGGCACACGCGTAACAGGTGTATGAGAGTTTGTTGCAAACGTTAGCGTTATGTGGCCCTACAGAAGCTTTTGTGGGAGGGGCTCCGTGTGTGCCACATGACCCTTCCCGCCGCTTGCCTTGTGCGCATGCTTCTGTTGATAATAGTAAATTGTAGAGAAATAAAGCACTCTAAAGTCTAAAGCTTTTTTAGTTTCCCGATTGGATCTTTGATTTTCAATCTTGATAGCCGGCCTCAAAGACGAAAAGGCTCTTTCTTTGCGCTAAAGGAACGTTCCAAACTGCGAGGTTCATTTTTGACATCCTACCTTGCCCTTTGACATTGAACCCTTCAAGATTAAAAGAACCTTGCTACCTTTGCAAAAATATGACATGGGGTCTTAGTTACTTGCCCTTGAGGCAATGATATAACATATTTTTGAGGGCAACATAGTCTTTACAAAAAAGCATTTTCGACGACACATGCAAAAACCTTTAACTCAAAATTTTAGAGGCATATTGGAGTCAAATTCTATGTATTTGCTATTCTTAAACCTGATGCTTTTCTAAATTTAAGATTTTTAAACCTTCTACTTTAAATTTTGAAGGTTGTTATGAAATTTTTGCAATTCATTTTAAGATAGACCTCGGATTCTATCCACCTAAGCTCCCTTCCACACATTTGACAGCTGAAATTCTTGCAAATGGAGTCCTATATAGACTTCCATGCAATGGTAGATTATACATAATACACTTGACCAACATTGAACAGGCTTTCATGGGGGATATTCAGTGCTGCGCTGTTCTCGCGGCATACACGGCGCAGGAGAGCATAAACATAGTCAAGTGCAAGCTTCTTCAGAAAACTTGAGTCTCTCCTGGCCCTCACAATCACATCTCCAAGGATGTGCACAACACCAGCCTCTCTAGCTTCATGCAAGAAAGCAAGATGATCCACCTCTGAATCCGAATCTTCCACAGGAACAGCAAATCGAACCCGCCGAATGGGTCGTCTCTGACTTGTGTTGTTCATGTCGATTGCCATCTCAGAAACTATGGAGTCAGCTGAACTCTCCAGTGTAAGAGAAGCCTCCGAGTCTTCTGGAGAATTGATGCCATCAGTTCCTTCTTCGGACACGGGATTGACTTCTGATAAGGCATCCTCTTGTATGAAAGCAGCCAAATGCCTCAAAAGGTTCTCTTCAAAGCCATCATCCCGCTTGTGCAGATCCTTGTATCCATACCTCGCAACACACCGATATAGACAGAGGTCCTTTGGTCCTATTCGCCGGATGAGGAATCTTTCAGCATGGGGAACAGTATTTACTGGGAGGTATTTGATGCAGGTAAAGACCACTATTGAATGCATTGCTGGTAAATGAGTCATAAAATGGGAGAAGATTGATGGAACCCCATGGGCTAGTTCTGTGTATATTAGCCCAATTCCAGGGACCCTCACAAGACCAAGGCTAGGACCCATGCCCAGAATATAAACCAGTGACACCTTATTCTGTACATCAAACTCGTACTTTTTAAGGGTCCCGTAATGCCATGCATACATGACAAGTAAAAAGAGAGCAGCAATAGCCAAAGGTGCCCAGCCACCCTGGTCAAACTTGAGAAGCACAGATGAGAAGAAGACTAGTTCAATGATCAAGCAGACCGAAACGAAAATGAGTATCAATATGACATTCGTCCGCCATACTAGGAGCATGACGAGAGCCATAAGTATGGTTGTCACAAGCATCACAACCACAACAGCAATTCCTGCACAAGGAAGACAAAGATGCAAGTGTCTGAGTCTTCTGCAAACTAGGCCGCATTGTGAAACATTTACGGATAGAAAACTAACCGTAAGCATTTCCAAGTTGAACAGTTGTCTGAAAACCTGCTGTCACGATTATGCACAGTACCATCAGTATCCAGTTGATTTCTGGAATATAAACCTGACCTGGAAAGTTATTAGATGTGTGAACCACCTTCACCCTCGGGAAACAACCAAGTGCAACTGATTGCTTGATGATAGAGAATGTGGCAGAAATAGTTGCTTGGCTAGCAATGATAGCAGCAATTGTTGCGATCACAAACATGGGCCAGTAAAGTGGAGCTGTAAACATGCAACACAAAAGACTTCAGAAAGCCCTGCAGCAAAAGTAATTAAGTGTAATCACTACTATCTTGAGTTTGAACTTTGTGCAACATCATGATAATGTTGGATTTGAGTGATTGAACTTTACATGGAATACAGTTGTAAAATGCCTGTTCCACACCATCAAGATTTTCGGATAGGAAGGCAGCTTGTCCAATATACGAGGCAAGCAAGCACGGAAACACCAAAAATGCGAATGCAACCTTATAAATCAAAAGCAAAACCAACTGAGAGAACTGCAGATCCTATTCTGAGTATTTAGCAGTGGCATATTCTAAATCATTTAAACTCGATAATGAGCAGACGCAGTTCAGCTCACAATAATCCAGCTGACAGACAAACCCTTTCCAATCTGAGTGTTCTTTCATTGACTTCTCATTTGGAGTCCCTTTAATACCTGAACAGGCAATGGTGAGAAATGTCCGAGATCTGCATATAATGCTTCAGTCCCTGCAAATTTTCAATATTAAGATCGAGAACATCATGATTAAGATTGTGAGGTATATTTGACATCCTAAATATCCCACCAGTTATGCTGAGAAGTATGCCTCCTAATGACAGCCAGCTTTGCACTGTGTGTGTTGTGAAGTATCGGACCAGATAAACAGGTGAAAATGCTCTCAACACCGAAAAGTCGTGCTTGATTATATTGTACAGTCCAATGGAACCAATTGCCAGAAACCAAATTAGAAGGGCTGGGGCGAAGAACCAACCAACTCTGTCTGTGCCAAAACGTTGCACACTAAATAGAACCACTAAGATGGCACATGCTATTGCTATGACGTGATCTGCATCAACAAGGTTTGTATCAAAACTATCAGTGATTTCTGAATATTGAATGCATAGTGATTCAAGAAGTTAATATTTTAAAACCCTCACCATTTTTCATCTGTGGATACTCAACTTTGATCCCAGTTACAGAAGAAAGGACTGCAAAAGGAATCATAGGCCAGTTAGTACACATCCATGGATAAAGAAAAATATGAGGATAAACAAAAATGCGCATAGCCAAATCTTGTACTACAAGACAAGTGGAGGAAAGGCCTTGTAAGCTCTGAGAAGATGTGGCAAAGGCTGTGCACAAGTGTGCATCATATTCTAAGAAACTACAAGAGCTTCCAGCTACATGAAACCAGCCTCAACTTCTACAGCAGTTCCAATCAACAAGAGGCACTGAAAATCTATTGTTCAATATGGAGACCCAAGTTCCTATCATCTATCAACACGTTTTTACGGTATCAGATTAACAAGCAAAGTTCACCTAGATAGCATCAACATAAGGGGATAAAGATGTAAGCAGAAATTTGCAGATACAACAGTCTAATATAGACTTTGGTTTAAAAATCTCAAGCTTGATGAATTTAATTGACAGTCTTTACATTGCGAAGAAGGCTTGATGAGCCATGAATGATACCTGAGATTGCAGGTGTCAAAATACCATCTCCTATAAGCATACTAGTGCCAAGAAGCACCAGCAAAACAAGAAAATTTTGTATATATGGCTTCGTTTCTAGATGCTCTTTAGCCTTTCCTGCTAATGACTTCTTATCTAAATCTCTGCTACTATATGTTGTTAAATTCTGGTCTGTAGGATGTAGATTAGGAATTGTCTTGACCTTCGCATGGCGACAAATCAAAGAATAGAGTGCAAATGTGCCTCCTGCAATACAGGACAAATACTAAGGCAAATAAAACTGCAAAATTGAACTCCAAACAAAGTATGTAGAGTCTTTGCAAGTACCTTCCCCATTGTCATTTGCTCTCATCACTATACAAGTATATTTGATCAATGGTATAAGTGTCAAGGTGTATATAATTAGCGAAAGAACCCCAATAAGATCTTCCTTCTTTTCAATGCCTTTTGGAAATGTGCTGTTGAATACATACAAAGGAGAGGTACCGAGATCACCATATACCACTCCAAGACTTTGAAAGGCAAACCGCAAGAAAACTAGTGAAGATAAGGCCTGAAAACAAAGGGTTTAAAAGTCAACAAATTGAACATCCACTAAAGTGGAATAAAGTTTAACATTGTAAGTTGGTGACAAAGTTTGGTACTCTTCATTACATTTAATCAATAACACAATGAACCGTATGAAAGATAATACTGAAAGAAATATCTAGACAAAAGAGGCACAAGAACAAGGCCACTAAGGTAAGGAGGTGTAAAAATTACAATCACAGCATACAAAATCTAACAAGGAATAGAGAGTACACAGCAAATAAGAGAAGAACAAAACTTTCTTTAACTTCAAACAAATTGATACCAGATGGCTTTGTCCACCCGTGCACTTTCACTCTAAAGCTTAGATGGCGATCTATAGATAATACATGAAGAGCTTAAGACTAGCTAAAAGAACTCAAGCTAGGTGATGGATAGATAATAATGTCTCTAGAGGGGTCTCCCTTTTATAGCCACTGAAACCGGTTAGATCAGCCTATTTGACCTACCATATTATAAACCTTCCCTAGTCAGCAAGAAAATATTGCATTTACTGTTGGGCCAGACATGGTTGTGTTATGAGCACAAAAAGTGCTCTTCGAGAGCGAGGAGATTGCTCTCACAACTTACAAGAGAAGAATTTGAAAGAGAAATCGAATTAGAACTTGATTGCAAGATAACTCGATTACGAGAGAATGCTCACAACAGTGTGGCTTGATTACAAGACAAGACTCCATACATGACAAGACTAGAACAAGACAAGAACCGGAAGAGGACTTACCTTGTAGGAACCTCACAACTGGTGTTGGCAAGACTAAAGGGCTTATAGCCCATGACCTATTTACACTATAGCCTAGGAAGGTTAAGGGGAACACATGTCATTACAAGAGGATGCCGCATGGCATGACATGCATGTTGATACATGGCATGACATGTATGTTGACACATGACACGCTAACATCAATGATAACATAAGCGATGATGCTGACATCTAGAGTGTCTTGGAATGTCCTAGAATGTTCTAGAATCTTCTAGAAAACAAGATTCTACCAGCTTGCATATAAACCAAGGGCCATTCTTGCTTGAGCGTTCGTTACATTACCCCCTTCTAGAACCGAGTTCCACGAGGGGTGGTGGTGTGCTTTTGAATAGGCCTTGGCTTGGTTGGGTGATGAAGATGAAATTAGCAAACCTTAACAAGAGCTCTTTGAAGATGTAAGTGTGGTTTCCAAGTTTGTTCACTTGCATCATAGCCCTTCCAATAGACAAAATACTATAGTCTACCTCTTGAAATTCTCAAATCAAGATTTTTTCTACTTCATATTCTTGGTGATCTTCAATTATGATTAAAGGCAATGGCTTTGGTATTCTTCCAAGGATATTGAATGTATGACATGGCTCCAAAAGTAAAACATGGAATACAAGATGGATTTTCATGGACCAAGGAATTTGGAGATGATGGGAGACTGGATTTACTTGGCCGAGAATCTTGAAGGGCCCAAGTCGTTGATAATCCAGTCTGTGGGAGGGGTGAGAAGAGCATAGATCACGTAGAAGAAGCCAAACTTGATCCCCAATTTTGTATGATGCATGTTGCATGCGAAGCTTATCTGCATTTCTCTTATATTCCTCTCAAGCTTGTTTAATCTGCGCTTGCAACTCTTTATGAATATCAAAGAGGTATTGAGCTAACTCTGTAGCAGTTGGATTCTTTTCCTATGATCTTACATGATTGTCTATCCTTGGGTGTTGATCATAATTAGCAAAGAATGGTGTGAATTGAGTGGAAGCATGGGAGGGATTACTACATGCAAACTCAACAAGGGGTAATAGATCCACCCAATTGTCTTGATGATAGTTGATTGTGCATCTAAGGTATCGCTCCAAAACTTGATTCACTCTTTTTGCTTATCCATCACTCTGTGGGTGATTGGCTGAAGAAAGATTTACTTGTACTCCTAGAAGTTTATAGAGGCTTCTCCAAAAACCAGACATAAACTCGGAGCCACGATCACAAACAATATCATCAAGTAACCTGGTACCTATTCCAAGAAGAGCCTTATTGTCCCTTCCCCATTAATACTCTTGGCTGTTGGGATGAAATATGCCATTTTTGTGAATCGATCAACCACCACCAATATGGAATCATACCCTCTGGAAGAAGGTAGTTCGGTAATGAAGTCCATGGATAAAAATGAACATGGCTTACTTGGAATAGGTAATGATTGAGGAAGACCATGAGGTTTCCACGTTTGCAACCACCAATAATCCCTTGAAACCAGCTTGATTGTCTTGTTAACCCCAAAATGCCCTACTAAGGGGAGATCGTGTCTCTTTTTGAGCATATACACTTGCAAAGGACTAAGATGAATATAGAGGAGTCCTTTATAATAGAGCAGCCCATCAATGTCTTAGAAATCCCTTTGAGTTTGTTCTTGGCCTTGATGTAATTGCCTCCTTATGTCCTTGGTGATTGAGTCTTTGGTAATTTCCTTCTTAACCTTTGATAAGAATCCAAAGTCTTCTGGGGCTTTGCTAATAATTGCCCTTAACTTCAGTTGCTCAGGTTTCAAGATTATGAAATTTTGTTGGTCATGGGCTTCATCACTTTTCTTGTGTGCCAAGTAGGATCTTCAAGACAAAGCATCTAGCTTCTCTTGTTAGTAGCTAGGCCTATAGATAATGATGAAGTCAATTTTGGATAGGAAACTACTCCATCTTACTTGGCCATGATTGAAGATACGAGAAGTTATAAAATATTTCAGATTCTTGTGATTTGTATGTTGAGCTAACAATGTACTAGCTTGACTTAAACAACCCCAAAACATGCTTAATTAATGAAGAAAACCTTGTATTATAAAAAGAAACGTGATCCTAGCGAGTTACCGTGTCCCACATGCAAAACCCTAATTTAGGAGCCCCAAACTTTCTATAAATAGGCATGCAGCCCACCACTCTCCCCAATCTCATTTTTGTAGGTTTCAAGAGCCGTATCTCTACTGCCCACACCCTATTTGTGGAGGACATCGTAGTCAAATCTCCCCCAGTCATTTGCTACCACCTAGTGTCCGATTACAGCCTTCACCAACTATCTCCGGCTATTGCCTAGTACCTTGGAGCTGTTGTTTACTATTTGAGTGCTGTGTTTGATGCAGATATTAGCATCTGGTGCTATTGCCAGCAAATTGGAGTTGTTGCCCTGATCTTCTCTCTCCTCAATGGGCTGCATTTACAATTTTTGGCTGCCGCCTTGATCTTCTCTCTCCTCCACAAGCTACGTTTGCATGTTACAGCTGTCACCCAATTTTTCTCTCTCCTTAGGTACCTACGTTTTTAGTCTTTCTCTCTCTTGGAACTACCATTTTCATCAGATTTAGCCTTCCTTGGATGCATTTCTTGGTGTTCGACACTCCAAGGATATCTTTGCTGCAATTCGAGATCCGTTTGGAGTACGACAAACTCTATAGCTCATAACCTCTGCCTTGATCCCAGAGATATGAGAGTTCAAGATTCAGTATTCATTGCATAGTGTGTTTGCTGCATGAGCACTATATATTCATTATTCATTGTATTGATTGTCTCTGAGTTACCCTAACCCTGACTATGTTTTGTGTTTATTAATTTGTGCTATGGTATGTTTAGTTTCGTATTTTTGTGTTTAGAGCATTTCTTCACATGGTATCAGAACTAGGTACTCTCTGAGAAACCTTGGTCTTTGATTGGAAAGCTCATTCGCAAAAGCAAAAATAACAAAAGGGTCAGATAACTTTGAACACATTCACAACACCGCTCCAGTCTCCACAGCCAAGCATGGATAGAAATGATCAAGAGTGGGCCTCTCAGCCTGCTACTACTCGATCTGATATGGGTAGAGAACCATCGAAGTACCATGGAGTCCACAAACCATATCGAATTTCTGCCACTAATGTCATCCTTATGCATAGAGCTTAGGTAGGAGGTTGAAGGTAAGCTTGAGTTTTCTCCTTTGAATTCAGTGTACTGAACTAATGATCTTGCAAGAACTTTGGAATCTACATTATGGACTAGCCATCTACAAGTGGAACCTGGCTCGGATTACACATCACTTCAACAGTACTTCTTTTCTCCAATGCCAGTTGAGAACCCTATTATTTCAGATTCTATGCCAATTGATTCTTTATTTTTTGTTGGATTGGGGGATGCTCATCAAGAAGGGACTCTTCAAAACAAGCTTTGGTTTGTGAGTAATGAGGAAGACACGTATTTCTTTACGAGCTTAAAACTAGGTAAGAAGCTAAAAGAAGAACTTGTAGGTACTCCGTCCCTTCCTTTTTCTTCAAATGGTTTTATTTCTCATGGTCAATATGGAGTAGGTGCATCTTCATCTAGTGCATTTAATGGACAAAAGGAACCAACCATGTTTCCCACAACAACATCCCTCACAAATCCATTTGTGTTGTCACCCATCCCTCCCTTATCTTTTGCTCCACCTTCCTTTCCACTTCCATTAAGTGCACCACCTTATCACCACACACCACACCGGGGGGTTCTGCACATTTAAGCACAGCCTTTAGGACCCCTACATACCCATTTCTGAATGGAGTACTAGCGACAGAGGCTCATCCTCCCACACACACACTTTCGTCCCAAACATACTCGAGTGTGGATCATTTAGTATCGCAGTTTGCCGCTATGGCATTACCTAGTGGACCATCCAATCATTATATTGTGCTCCAACCAACATTTGAACAAGGGTATCGTGTTTCAATGCCTCCATCTACACCTACAGTATCATAAGGATCTATGTCCATTTTGGTACCTCCGCAGCAATCGGCACTCACTAGACATCAGTAGCCTATTTCTGTCTATCCATCTTTACCCCCTACTCCTTGTCCACCACCACCACCATCACCATCTTTTCCTCCATCTTATCCCATCTATCCATATTCACAAACACCTCATAGTTCTAGTTCTTGATTTGCCAAGCATGCATTTAATGACAAGACTCATTTCAATGGGTCAAACTACATCATTTGGTCAATTTTGATGCGACATATCTTAGACTCTTAGAACCTATGAGATTTAGTATAAGGGCTGGAAGCCCCGCCCTTGTTCCATATGAGGTCGTCCGCTCATGGAAGGCTCGTAACATCTCAACTAGTGTTGAGCTTATGCTGGGCTTATTGCCTGAGTTTCACTCTCAGCTTCAACATTTCGACTTAGCATCCGAGTGTTGGGTACACTTGATGAACCACTACGTGGCTCGCTATGGCATCAATTTGGATCATAAGCTTCAAATTTTCAAAATCACAGACAAGGATGACTTGAAAGTCAAGTTAGCTGAGTGTTGCTATCTCCTCATCGAGTTCTCAACCATTGGGGCTCCTAAGTTCTCGGACAATCAGGTTACCTTGTTTCTCAACAAGCTACGAAGAAAATATTTCCATTTTGTGTAGCAAGTGAATTCATAGCCTCAAATGCCCACATTTTATGAGTTTGAGTGTCACCTATTGTGTTATGCACGGTTATTTGATCAATTTCATAGCATGCCCTCGATAGAGGGGGCTCTAGTTGCATCTTGTTAGAGGGGGAAATAGGGCAAGAGCAAACAAAACTCAAATCAAAATCAAAATCAAAATAGGATTAGTGAATCCCAAGGAACCCCTTGTTGAGCTAAAATATGCATTACTTGCTGATTAGCCTCTTAAACAACCCCAAAACACACTGAAAATGCTCTTTTAGAGTAAAACCCTAAAATGGGGAGCGGTTCGAAAGAGTTCAATGGAAACCCTAAAATGGGGAGTAGTACGAGAAAGTTTAGTGAAAACCCTAATTTTTGGGGCGCCCTTCCACATCTATAAATAGACAGACTGCTCCCATTCAGCAATCATCCTTGTTTTGTAGGTTATACTAGCCCACACACCCTCTGCTGTTGTTGGCGCCCAGTTTCCAGCCTACTGCCCGCCTCCATCTGTTGTCCAGCCATCATCGACTGCAGCAGCCACATCATCTTCAGCCTGTCCATTGCTGTAGGCGACAGCTCTCAGCTGCTAGCAACTGCTCCAAACTGTCCCAAACTGCTGTTCAGCCTGCTGTCCATCATCTCCAGGGTCAGCCAGCCTGCATTTCCAGCATTGCAGGCCCTGACACTCTCAGACACTATTTCAGCTTGCTGTTTACAGCAGACTGTGCACAGTTTCCAGCCCCCGATCGGTGGTACGCTGCTGCGTTTACCAGTTTACAGCCTCCAAACTGCTGCATTTTGGTGACCAGCCTGCTGCCATTCACTATTCAGCACTCCTACACTCCGACTGGTGGTCATAGATTTGGGATCCGTCTTCGGTGGACGTCACACTCCGACATTGCTCTGCCCTTGAGCACACTGTACACTCTTACATTCATTTACAGCATTCATTCACTTCAGAGTTGTATTCCCTCTCTCCCTTCTTCTGTTTGTGTTTGAGTTTTAAGTTTTGCGTTTAGGGTGTGAGTTTTGAGTTTTGCGTTTAGGATTTGAGTTTTTCCCTCTGTGTCTGTGTCTGTGTCTTTGTGTTTCTATCGTGGTCGTATACTCTGTGTGTCCTCAATGCAAACCCTAGCAGTCTTCTTAACACCCCTCAATCTTCTCTCAAACCTAGATAGCAAAATGTACCTAAAAAGAATAGGTATTGTCAACATTGTCAAAAGGTTGGCCATTATGACAAGGAGTGTTGATCTAAGGTAAGAGGCACACAACCAAAATCCAAGAATTAGACCCTGCACCCTAGTTGGGTAACCCCCAACAAGGAAAGTAGGGCGGTGGCAACCCTCAATAGGAGCAGTGGTGAACCCAAACCCACACTACCACTGGTCAGTTTTCACCATCGGCAAACTACTCACCTCTAGAGGGTTTGTGTGACTGATCTACAAAGGCCCACATCGTCTCCTTAGAGACATCGGATGCGAGTCTTGTTCACATCTAGGAGTTGCCTCCTGATGAGGTGCCTGGCAGAGGCCCAACCGTCACAGCTGTGCATGTCAGTACCTGTTTGGCTTGTGGATAGTGGAGCTACCCATCACATGACTCCTAGAGTGGACATTTTTCACTGACCTAGTTCTAGATCTCACTTCGCTGGATGATGTTTCTATCATGTCTCCTAGCTTGGGGTAAACTTGTTGTCCGTTCAGCAACTTTGCCAGCTGGAGCGAGTAATTTTCTTCACTACGACCACAGTCCAAGTCCTAGACTCTCAAACTGACTTAATGATTGCTTAAGACAAGGCATAGCCTAATGGTCTTTACCACATGACACACTTTCTTACCTAGTCGACTACCAATGATTCGGAGTTCCATTGCTTCCAGACTATGGCCACCACATGTGAGTCCACGGACTTTGAGCATCTTTGGCATTTTCGCTTAGGGCATCTTAGCTACAACTCTCTTTACGAGCTGTCGTGTCAGGGGATGATTGAGGGCCTTTCACACCTAAAACTATCTCGAGAGGTTTGTAAAGCATGTCAGCTAGATAAAAAGCATTTCACTACCACCTTAAAGGGTGCATTGTACTTCTTTTTGATAGTGGATGATTTCTATAGATAGATGTGAGTGTACTTCCTAGAGTACATGCCCGATGCTTTCACTTATTTCAGTGCTTGGATATTGCTCGTTCATGACTAGATTGGTCATCGAGTGGGTACTATGAGGAGTGATTTTGGTGGCAAGTTTACCTCCCAAATAAATGCAAATCTGAAAATCCAAATTTACCTACTAATCTTGGACAATACACACACTCGATTGGCCCAAAAATTGGTGCCCCTTTTAGTATTTCTTTAGCTTTATTGAAGAAAAAGTTGATTTAAAATGGGATTCTCCCTATCCCCTTTGCAATCCAAAATCCTCTTATTGTCCAAAGTGACCAGCAAGTCTTCAATTTAATTTGCCCCTTGATTCGGGCACTCGATTAGCCTTCACCCACTTCATAGACAGTGGAAATGCCCCAAATTCAATGGTTGGCTAGTCCTCCACTTGAATTAAGCTTAAATTCATCTAGCATGCTTCCCAAGGCTGCTGCTAAACCCTAATTTCTGCTGTAAATTACGGTTTACAGCAGAGAAATTTGCAATTTCTCAACCTCCAAGGGTCCAAATGCTGAGATCTTCAGAGCAAGGCTATGAAATGGCTGGGAAATGAGAGAGAAAGCTGTAGAGAGAAAGAGTTTTGTCATAAAGAATGACTAAAAATCAGTCAAATGCAGCTACTGCCTTGCCACAACAGCTTGTAGATGCAAAGAATTGAAGAAAATTAGTCATTTACTGCTGTTGCCCTGTCTCAACAACTTGTAGATGCTATCACTTGCTGTTGATTGGTCTTCTCCTGCCCCTGGCTACCTCAGAAGGTCCTCCAAACGGCTGCAAATCAAACCAGCAGCATCTCCTCCCTCTCTCTTGCAAGCTGAAGACACTAAAAAATGCATCTCTCTAGCCTCTAAAGACGTTTTTTTGTCTTGCATGGGCATTTTTGACAAGTGGCAGCCTTCCCAAATGGTTTTTCCAGCATTAGCCATAATTAAATATTAATTTTCAATCTTTAAATACTAAAAATTAATCTAATAATTATTTCAGTGCCCTGAAAAATGATATGACTGGCCAATAATTAAAGTGACTAGGCAACTTCCATTCCCGAGTGTCTCTGCGCCATCTTTGACCAACTGACACTTATGGCTAAATGAATGACCTGGGCCAATAACTGGCACCAGATACCACCAGTACCTGTGTGGCATAACTTATAGCAACGTTTGCCTTGACATGTCGTGATTTCTTCGGATCCTGGGCTCGTAAATTTACTCTAACTCTAGTTACACCTTACATGTGCAACATTTACTTAATCATGTGATTAAAAATTAATCCACATGTTAAGTGAGGTTTTAAAAATACACGTCCTCATGACAGTTTTCTATGTCACTTAAGTCATATAGTGCATGTATATAAAACTTCCATACTTTTTTATATCTTGAATGAAACCCGTTTCTAGCATTTTACAAAACTCATATGAAACCTATGAAACCATTTCATACATCTCATTTCAAAAACCCTTGGCAACTATGGTTATAACCCTTCATATGGATACTTACTGCAGCTTTGAGTATAATGAACATGGTTTGCTTGAAAAATGTTATTTTTTTGCTTTTGAAATAAATGGGTATGACCTATATAGGTTGTAGAAATTGCAAATGTTACGTGGAGAACTTGATCACATGAAGTAATTGGCCCTTTGGAGAATGTTATTGCAATGTCTTTGGCCTTCCACCATCTCTTTGATGAAATGCAACTTTATTTTTTTGGCAAATAAAGTGTGGCTGATTATATTACTTCAGAAAAAACCTGAATACAAAGAAGTGATCATGCTCAACAGACTAGTTGGAGCTAATGCAAAGTCACAGATATATCAAGTATACAAGCCTCTCCTCATGGCGCGGTCTAGGGGGGGCAAGAAGCCATGGAGGGGGGGTGTATCGCCATCTGGGGTTGCCTGCCTACATCAAGAAAATTAGGTCCTGGCTGCCCCAAGTGCGCATAAAGTGAAAACAGAGCTCCTAATGAGCTCAAGATTTTCCCTGCACCTGGTCCCATCGGTCGTGAAGGAAGTGGATGATGGAGGTCTAGAGCTCTGCTAAAGTCGCATGCACAGAAAGTCTCTCCCCGCCAAGAACCTCCTAGCACCGGGTCTTCCAGATATGCCATCCAGTGAGGCTCCCTACAATCTCCCATACCTCAGAGCGGTCTGCTATGGACTCCAGTACCTGGAGGATGGGTAGGGCCTCCAAGTTGACCACTGTGCATGACCCAGCCTCAATAAAGAATATCATGTCCTGCATCCCAGCCTCATACAACAGGTGACGGCCCTGGCTGTCTGCCTGCTAGTAGCAAAAAGCTCCCCATGAGATATATCCAAGGCTGGGTGCTATACGGAGAAGGATGCGGCATGCTCCTCTCCACACAAGCTACGGCGCCTCACACGATCAAAGGTAGTGCTTTGGAGTTTCCAGAAACTGCTGTGTGCAGCATTTACACCCTCCATTCTTCTGCATCTGGGCTAACCAACTCCCCACCGCTAGGCCTCCATGTGCCACCAGCCATAAGAAATACGATACCCTCCTCGGCCTCCATTTATCTCATAGGCGGCACTAGAAAGTCCGTCTGAAGGCATTCGTGATGTTGTGCTCCGCCCAGTACCTACTACACAATGGCGCCCAGTCCATGTCCTCCTACATCAGTACGTATCTACCAATCCTGGATGTGTATTCTAGGAACCTCGGTGGCTTCTTGGTGACCGCAATGGCCGGCCATAGCCACTCTCATGGGTCCCACTCCAACTCGTCAAGTGGCTTGCCCTCCCAAATCCAGAGGCACCACTCTCGGAGCTCCTCCCAAAAAACATAGGGGTCCAGCCGCCATGTTTTTCCTTGAAGGCCAACCACCCGAATCCTCCTCCACGAAAGGACAGCTATCCCCTCATCTTGCTGCCCTCTATCAAGGGCCAGACGCCCCTCCTCCTGTACGGTGAAGAAGGTTCCATGTGGGGTGCCGCCCACTCTACTTGCCACCTGTAGGGGGATACCAGTTGGTGAGAACTTAGTGGCCCATACCTCCCCGGGCTCTATCAGCTCTCGTATTGGGGGGCCAAGCCACTCCTGAGATATTGCTGCGTCAATCTCTCTTCTCCTCAACTCAACCCCTCTCTAGCAACCTGATGCCCGTTGCAACACCTCCTCGTCCACCATCCTGTATACCTCCCGCCAGGTCCTAATGGTGCGAGCCGGGCCGGCCTTCCAACCACCCCACTAGATGTGGGGGTGTTTGCCAATCTATACCCCCTCCTGATCTCTGACCTGGGGGTTCCAAATCACCGGCTAATCTGCATAGCAAACACTTAGAAAACACAAAAAATGAACAAAATAATGAATCATGTGCAATGATAGCAAACACTCAGAAAACACAAAAAATGAATGAAATAATGAATCATGTGCAATGAATCATGTACAGAAAACACAGATGTAGAGGCAGCTGCCAAGAGGTGGGAGATTGGATGGAACAAGAGTGGTAGTCAAAAACGTAGGTGTTGATGGACAATTAGGCCTGCTGGCATCAAACACAGATGGTGTTGGTGTAGGCAAATAACTTGTGGGAAGGTTTTCCGTGCAGCAACAATTGCGGATTTGTGTGTGTGTGTGTGTGTGTGTGTGTTGGGGGGCGGGGGGGGATTGTGTTGGTTAGCGGGGTTGATTTATTCCTGTCATGCGCACATTTATTTATTCATAATATATGAAATAAAAAGTAAATTTCCACGTATTGAAGAAGGCTGCATAGCATCCAATCATCCCTGTCCTAGTGTTTCAGACATTGCCTCATAATTTGGAGAACTTGGGTTCAAACCTTTTGAATATTATTAAGTAATTGTATTTTGCAGATCTCAATTTCTCTTTGTCTTTTATACATCAATTTCTCTTTGTCTTTTATCCCTGTCCTAGTGTTTCAGACATTGCCTCATAATTTGGAGAACTTGGGTTCAAACCTTTTGAATATTATTAAGTAATTGTATTTTGCAGATCTCAATTTCTCTTTGTCTTTTATACATCATTTCTCCGGTTGAGTGTTTTTGGTGCGTGCGAGTGGCAAGGACAGATACATGTCAGTATCCTACAGAAAATGACAACTGTTACCGCAAGTTATTTACTTGTGGTAAGGTTTGTCATGCAGCAGTAGGTACCCGCAAGAGAGCCAGTTGTTGACCATGTAGGCAACAGCTGAGGGAGCTCCTGGGTGGCCTTAGTAGGCTGCAAATGCAGGGTCAGACCTGTTGTTGATGGAATAGATCACCTGGGAGGCAAGATAGGAGATGAAACACAGTAGGAATGTGTGCTAAAGCAAGTTGCTGGGGTGGAGAGAGGTCATGGCCAGCAGGGCGAGATGTTTATGATGATGGTCAGGCTGAGGAAACACTCCAAATCAGGTTGCTTGCATGTAGAGACCTTGAACAAAGTTGTGGCAGCACTTGGGTAGACTCCACGAACTAGTGTGGACAATAGTGGAGATTGCTGAGGGGTGAACTGACCTAAAGAGGAATGAATGAAGGATGAATGAATGCCCACAACATAGGGATTTCAGTGCATTTGTCCTGCCATGTGAAATAAGTACCAGTAAATACAAATAAGCCTTTTTGGGGCTGTTGATGAAGACCTAAAATAAGTCTTAACATGCTACAATTAATTGTTAATGTATGTGACCTTCTTAGGCCCAAAAAGGTGCCCTAAGAGGAGCAAGAGACATTATCCACCTCCATACAACATTTAAATGTATGGCTAATATAAGCACAAGAGGATTCCCAAGTAAGGATCGTCATGTGGCAAGAGTCTCAATGACAAGGGTAATCAGGAGTTGAGATGGAAGCAAAATGCAGCCCACCCTACCTATACAAAACTGAAATAGAAGCACCTGTAATCCAAAGCTCCACCTAGGAGGAAACCTATGAGGAAGAACAATAGACAAGGGTGAAAGTTGAGAGTGCTTGAAAAATTGATCTCAAAAGAGAAGCCAGTAGCTTCATAAAGAATGCGAAGGCGTGCCTGATCCTAGGCATTGAGACAGAGGACAACTATCCCCATCTCTATGCTGGACAAGATGCAAAAGCACAGCCACTGTCATGGCTCAGACATCCGAGGCTCCAATGGAGGTAAATCTTGTAGATCCTGGGTAATCAATAAGTGTGCAAAAGGACTGCACAATGAAGAGTGACCCCCTATGAAACTGGAGAAAGAATATTCCCCTTTGAAGGCTCCTCTAGAAGAAATAGGGAGTCTAGGAGAAAGGGGTGCCACAGATGACCTACTCAATGCCCCTATTGAAGTCAGTGTCCGTGGAGTCATACAAAAGAGTGGGAATGTGCAACTCTTGCAGAGTCATGGGTGGACGATAGCCTCTGTCTCACAATGGAGTTGATTGTGGAGCCAAAGGTGGTATTTAAAAGCATCTATCTTTCATTGGAGCAAACCATGAAACTAAGCACGATGACAAACATAGCAGTAAAGAAACGCATTTTGAGACTTCCAAAACGTTTCTACAAGTAGAAAATGTTTCTATGAGTAAAAAACATTAGGTTTTTTGAAAGACAACTATGAAGCCTGACTTTAGGAAATGTCATACGTTGCTATGGGACCTTAATTGGGGCCTTTTTTAACCCTTCTTCTATGCTCCTACTATCACACATTGCTTTGTTGTGTGTGGATAACAATGACTTCTCAGCCCACCAGAGTTGATTTTGGATGAGAGACTTAGTTTTCTAGCATTTTGTTCAGTTATCGGACTTTGTCATTGTAGTATCTATTCTTGTCTCAAGAATAGATTATATGACTCTAGTCTCATTTATGAGTTATGTAAGATGTATATTGATTAATTTTGGATCTTGACATTTTGTCATTTTGTTTTGGAATGAGAATCATGATGTTGCAAGTTAACCCACTCCACATTGCACATGGGCTATGTAACATCTCTATTTCAATTTTGTGTGATATGTATTATGAATCGTTATGTCTCAAGTCTGAATCATATTATAGCTTGTCTAAAGACTAAAATTGGACATAAATCAATAATGGATGCATATTGTGTTATTCTCAATTGATTCAAATAGCAAAGCAAGGGAACAACCAACAAACACGTCAACAACAGCCATAATCAATGACACACTAGAGGATGGATGAGAATGCTTTGTCAAGGGAGTGAAATGCAGTCCTCTAGGCATGGGCATGTTAGAGAAGACACCAGTGTCAAGGTCTCAAGGGAGCCAAAGATCTAATGGAGGCTATGATAGAAGGAGTACCTCTTGATTGGAGGACAGATAGAAACACTTCTCAGACCTGGGTTGGTCTCTTCTCTAGAGAGGACATTCTTCTAGTAGTCATTGCTACTAGCAGCAGAGGCATGACACTTACTTTTATGGTTGAGGAGAATGGCCGCCTCCAGCAAGAGGACTTGAACCGCACAGAATCCACAAGATGCTCTAGACAAAGGATCAGAGTAGTGGCACACTATGAGATGAAGTGGTACATTGACCCAGACCTAGCCACTTGCATGTTAAATGGATAGAGACATCTGGGCTTATCAAAGAAGGCCTCTCCAGAGATTACAATTGGATCCAAGAGAGTGTGTGTGTAGGGATCCATTTCTTGATAGGCCATGTGACATAGCCTTCTTTGGTTATTGTACTAGGCTAGGGGAGGAGGATTTAGATGAGCAAGATCAAAGCATAGCTAGCAATCACCTCCCATTAGCATAGACGAGGCAACTTGGATCATTTCTTATCATATTTTTGGAGGGTAGATGTCAACTTTAGGCCTAGGAAGATATCCCTCTTTCTGTGGCTATTAGCCTATAGGAGCTCAGAATTTCACACTTGGCTTGGATATGGTAGAGACCCAATGGCTATACTCCATGCTCATTCCATGGCATAGCAAAGACCATGGTTGCAACCGGGGGGGCTATAGCTTGGGCCATAGAGAGGGGCCTTGCATGTGGTTGTGAGGATGTTCAGGGGAGCATTTCTTTTCTCATCATTGGGCAACATTTGAGCAAGATTCTCACTCCAAGTCACTAGCATGCACAATGGATGTGGGCATATTGTCATAGATGGAGTTGATTGATAGTATTATAGCTTGGTACATTTGAATTGCAAGGTGCAGCCATGCTGCAGACCTTTAGGATATATCCAGAGCAGAGACTCTTTCCAGGATCTAGGTAGAGATCATCCACATTTTCCATGGCAGAGAGAAGATGCAAGGTGACCTAGAGGATTAGGAGGAGGAGAGAGGCCTTTCTACAGACCTGGGAGTCCGGCCCCTTTTCCATGCTGCCTCTCAAATGGTATGGCATTATAGCCAACTAGATTTGTTATTTACATAGTCATTATATTTGTGATGTACTTAGCTACACAAAGATCTTTGTACTTCGTAGTATATCTCAAGTGGATTTTCTCTTTCTCCCCTTCCTTGGCCAAATTGACCTCCTTGACCTTGGTGGGCCCTTCTATTGGTTCATTGGCTTGCCCCTGGCATATGGCTCCCAGCAAGATCACTACCCTGTCACCCTGTTTGAACTTTGTGAATCACTTTGGTAGGTCTTGCAACATTCTTTGCTCATCAGCTTGTGGCTCCTTGGGCTACTTCCTTCTATCCTCCTTTAGCCTTCGGTGTCTTAGGTGAACGGGTAGGTTCCCCTAGTGCATCTAGTCTCACGAGATTGAGGTATTTCGGGATCACTATCTAAGCTTACTTTCGACTCAGAATAGAACTCTCTGTCTTCACTAGAAGAGGGAGTCTCTCCTGGAGGTCGCACCTTAGAGGGTGAATCCGTCCTGAATAATGGTGCGGCACTTGGTTGGACTAGGCTTGCTTGTTCGTAATCTATCACTCCTATGTGCTCCAACCATCCATGTGTATGACTCCTTTCTTGATCCTAAAAATGTTTCTCTTGCTTGGTTTGGAGTCTGCGCTAGAAACTCTTAGGGAAACTATGAAATTCTAAAACTTGAGAGAAATCATGAGGAATTTTTCAACATGGACTTATTAAGAACTAACCCCGAAAAATTAGTCAAGGATATAGTTTAATCTAGAAGCTTTGATAGAAGATTTTAAGACCGGAAATATCTCTAAGTTGAAGAAACAGCCTTAAGGCCAAGAAACTTGGTTATAAGAATGTCATTATAAAACTTAAACTGAGAGGTTAGAGACCCCAAAATCCAGATGCCCTAGGGGAAGAGCTCACTGCGTGAATTTCAAAGGTCGATTGCTACGAGATTAATCATCACTTGAAAGTTGCATGAGTGTTTGAAGTCATAATTTCTTGGAAAACAATGTTTGCATAAACTTATACATTAATTGATTTTGTTTTTTTATTGTTCACTACAACTCATGCAATGTCTTGGACCCATCAAAGAAAGTTCCAAATATTAAATCATGTCCCCATGACATATCCCCTCCTAGAAAATGGCAAGCATCCTTGATTGCATCCTAGTGTGACAACTGAAACATGGCAGCCTTACCTTGACAATACCTCTCAAGAACAATTTGAGAGCATCCAATTCATAAAGGACATGAGCAACTTGGATGATGATGCCCTCTCCATCACTCCTAGGATAACATGAAAGGCTCTCCATAATCATGATGAGGAGACTTGCCACATCTTCTATGGTGCCCAAGTCTGGCTTTCATAAAAGCATGTTGGACACACCAGAAAAGGACCAGGCCTTGTACTTCTTGAAAGACAATGTCTACTCCTTAAATACAAAGTGAAGTACAAGCTCACATGCACAAAGCCTTGTCAAGCCAAGTGTGTCATTTGCATTTCAATTCTTTCCCCTATGCACTACAATTCTGCACAAGTACATTCTTGTTGACTATTTCTGTTGCATTATCTCTACATCCATAAAAGTGGACACTCAGCTATAATCCAACATAGACAAACAAACTCCCAAATTCAAGCTTATACATCCATTTTTACTTTGTTTTAACGAAATACTGTAATCTTTTCACAAGCAAGGAAAAGTGCAAGCAATCTTCATTCTCAAAGAAAACACACAAAAGAAAACTGTGTGAAGCATGTCTCAATGCATGACTGCATAATGAATGTTGAGAATTGTCTCATGATTCATGACCAATCGAGGATACCACATCCAATCCCATAACTAGACGTGTTGTATTCAGGAACAATTAAAAATCCTCTTACATAATCTCATCTAATGAACTGTACATAGGCAATCCATCCATGTTTATCAAGTAACTGATGTATCTTATTCATCAAATTGGTAAACTATCAATATTAGGTCAAATACCTCCGGTGTAGCACCTTTTACTAAGCTAGCTTTTCAGGACTACATTCATGTTCAAAGTCATGGGTGGTGACAAACACCTTGCTTTGATAACAAAGACAGGCATGTGAAATCCTCTGGCTGTCACAGAATCACAGCAATAAGAGAAGATTGTCTGACCAACCTGGCAATGGATCAATTTAGCAAGGCCAATATTGATACAAAGGTGCACGCTAATCACCACCCTCTAACTATGTCATAGCTCAAGCATGTTAGAGCATTAACTTGTCACGATCTCAAAGCAGCCTCACTGCAACAACCTTCTCCGCTTGCCACAATGTCTACCTAAAACAGCTTGACACTGGATATGCAGCTTGTCATCCAGGATAAATGGTTTAGGCATAATAATCAGCTTGTCTTAGCCTTCACATTAACTGCACATGCTTTGCTGCCATCTTCTGTCAGGTTTATCTATAGACAGCAGAGATCTATATCAATCTCCTTGCCTCATTCTTCAGGTAGGCACTATTGAAAAGGACGACTTGATGACAGGGATTATCACGACATTTAGATTTAGCCAACATAGATCCAAATGGCAGTATCAAACTGTCTTCCAAACATATATTCAGTATTCTGGATCAGATGCAGATGCAGATGAAGACAATAAAGATTAAAGGAGGCTAGGAAGGAGGAATCTAACACATATTCTAATCAAGTACCCCAAACTAACAAGCCTAACACCAAAACAATATTCTAATCAAGTACCCCAAACTAACAAGCCTAACACCAAGGCACTGTGATGTCCCCAAGACTGTCAAACTGGCAGGCTAGAACAAGAAACTCTAAGCCCAAGGGATTCTAATTATCACCTAGACTCTAGTGCGCTCACAAGAAGAGATGCCTAGGAATCTCACATGATTTGAGTCTCTCTCTCTCTCTCTCTCTCTCTCTCTCTCTCTCTCTCTGTGGGTGTGTTGTGAATTAAACTGACCTTTGGTCCCTGAGGTAAGCCACGAACAAGTTCGACATCACCATCAATAGGAGGGTCGAGTTGATGGTCAAGCTGTATAATCCTCTCAGCATTATCATGACTTGTACTATTGCTTGATTGGCCAAGCATGAAACTATCCATAGCCAACTAGAAATCTAAACAAGACAGTGTAGCTCCATTAGATATACATATAACCGCTCATAGGATACCCAAAACACAAGTAACAAAACTTGAGAAGGAATCTAGTGACAGGTATAGCTAAAATGGCATTGATGATCATGATGTCTTTCTTACTATAAATGTATATCTTGCCCATTAGTTTCAACATATCTATCCTTAAGCTTCGTATTAAATCAACTACTTAGATTGCCAACTAAGTACAGTAATTTCATGATTTTAGTGTCCCCCAATTCAACAATGACATCTAGTGTAAGACATCTTTGTGTAGCATAGAGTTCCGGAGTGTATAGCTTGCCAATACCCTTGTCTTATTATTGAACTAAACCACATAAAGGGCAAGGAAGATCAAATGTAAATAAGATGGAATGAGAGAGAGAGAGAGAGAGAGAGAGAGAGAGAGAGAGAGAGAGAGAGAGAGAGAGAGAGAGAGAGAGGCATGTGAGTGTGAGCTAGTTGTTAGTCTTATGTTAATCTATTGAACTTGACAATGTACCATTCAGTCTCAAGGACAAGAGATTTTAGACAAATTTCCTCTGTAGTTCCCACATTGTGAATTATGACAACATGATACAGCTTATGCGAGGGAGGGAGGCACCTGATACATAGCTAGGTATGCGATTCTCCCTCCTGATACCTAGCTAGGTATGCGATGGCGCCATGACATAAGCTCATGATGTTGAACTCTATAGGGAAAAGCAAGGGAAAAGACCCCCTTCTCCCGCATGGGATTGAAATGTCACAAACTTCTTGTGGTTACACTCGCCATTCACAGTTCACGAGCTTACTACAATGCAGCCCACTCATGAGATTACTTTAATGCAGTCTACTGAAACCACAGGAACAAAAAAAACAGCGACTACTATTTATAAGCAACTTCAGTCACATTGAACTCACCAAGCTTTTGGGAAGCGGAATTATAATTACGTCCGCCAGTTCACGGCGCCAGCGCCAGCTTGTGTAATTTGTTTTGTGGGCAAATGTCAAAGAACAAGCTGGGTGCCTTCCCTTCTCGCACAATTCTGAGATAGCTCGGATGATTCTTCGGAGTCACGTGCATACACGATAATATTGTTATGGTGATTGTTGCACGCATATTCTTCTTCTGGCATGCCTCGGTCCAGTGGGCTTGGCTGTGTCGTGTCGTCGACTACGTCCAGCGCCGTCCGCTTTCATGAGGTTGCTTGCATGCTTTTTAAGAGCCTCGTGCTGCTTTTTGCCCCGGGAGCCTTCTTGTCATCACCTGCTGGCCGCATTATCATCAATCAGCCATGAATATTTTGTACTACTGTTTATTCTGTTTCGGGAGAAACTTTAACCTATTTTCATTGCTTACATGGCACACATTCAAAGAATCCAAGCCAGCTATTATAAGCAAAAGCAATTTTATTTTATACAATGCTATTTTGCACTAGAGTATCCACTAAAAACCTAGGTTTAATGTAGAATGATTTGCAAACTTTGAAGTATTATCTTTAAAACCTATTGATAGAACGTTTGGTGAATTTTTTAGAAAAGAAGATAAAAATTATATGCATGTAAGATAAGAGTTAAGTCAATAAATAAATGATAATACTGATCGGATATAAGATTTTAGGAATGATAAGATCTATGCAAAAGATATATGAATTATATGAAGTAGGATTTTAATTAATTTTAATGTAATATAATAACCATATAATATATAAATTTATATTTGTAAGCAAGTATATTAGAGTCATGACTCATCAATCATAACCGTTCAGACTGCTACTAAGAGTGTGATGCAAAAAAGATTGAAATAATCTTTTTTTTGCAATGTGATACTACTATATTGATTGAAGTAAGGTGTTGTATTTAGGAGTGTAGTAAGGCTCAGGACCAAAGGATAGTTGCCCAAGGTTGTTGCTCTTCCATATGGTGAATGACGTGAAAGCAGAGTCACTTAGCTTTTAGATCTAGTGGCTCAAGCCTTGCACCTCCTTCAACCTTGTCCATGGTAGTCATATCCCATCCTATTTGGGGCATCCTACTAGAGCTATCTTTGCCCCATAAGAGGTGCCTAAAAGCCTTTTCTATGCAGGCCCATGATACATTATTGAAAACAAACAAAGAGGCCATGGATATTGTCGTTGAGGCTAAGAAAGTCCCGATCACATTGACCTTTCTTGCAAGTGTCATAATCCATATTCTAATAGGTGCTCCTCGTATCGGATAATCTCCCTAGGCTTGATGGTTTTGAAACCATAGCTTAGCATTGAGGTTGCGGGTCCCCCCACATAAGTGGCAACAATTTAGACTTGGTAGATTAATGATAGATGAGGAAAGCTTAGCAATGGGTACAATTCAACGAGTTTGCTTAGATTGAAATAATATTTGGTGCGGGACTCTAGTTAAAACATAATTTAGTTTAATATGTGTTAATGGGTATTAGATACTATTAATGATTCAATGGGTACATCAGGCTGAGCAAAACTGCCAACGTGGACAATATCTAAAATAAATTTTTAAATTTGTTTTGTTTTTTAATTATTAAATGTGTGTGTGTGTAGAGAGAGAGAGAGAGAGAGAAAGAGTTTTCAGTCTCCAAATTAATGTTCATTAAAAATTGAGGTTTAATGTAAAATGAATTGTAAAATTTTAAAAACTACCTTCACATTTTAAAGTAAAATTTTTATACTTTTTAACTTTAGAAAAAAAATATTTTTTAAAATGAAAAATATATATAATTTGACTTAAAATCCCTCCAAAATTTTAAGTTAAAGGTTTTTTATCGGTTACCAAAGAATTCCCTCTCTCCATGTTTGATACGGCGCTCTCTCTCTACGTGATCTCCATCTATAACAGCAAAGGACTGTACCGTCCTGCTTGCATGTTTGTGACTTCTTGCTGCGTCCTTGTATAGGAAGGTGCTTCTGTTGTAGCTCCGATGCTATTCCTGCTGCTAGTGGCTCCGAAGTTGCGTTCGTGTTAGCAGCTCCAGCGCTGTTGCTGCCACCTCGATGCTGTTGCTGTTGCTGTTGCTGGGGGCTCAGACGTTGTTGATCCACCACGCTGTTGCTACAGCGTTCCTGCCGGTTGCTCAGCGTCATTTCTGCTGGTGGATCTGACGCCGTTGGTGCTACGAGCCACCACGTCGTTGTTGCTGCTGCATTCCTGTTGGTGGCTCGCTCCTACCTGATCTGCCATATTCCTGTGTTTCAAGTCTATCATTCCACCACGCTGTTACGGTTGCGTTCTTGCTGGTGGTTGCGGCCTCTACGTTTTTGTGTTCCTGCGGGCGGCTCCGACCTCTGTGTTCCTGAGTTTTGGGTTTTATCGTCTTGTGCAGCTGCAAGGGACTGCAATTGCTTGTACCTGCGTGATCGTTTTCTAATGAGCAATGGACTGCAACTGCTTGTGCCTTTGCGAACGATCACAAAACTTGCTTGCAGCAACGTACTGCAACTGCTCGCACCTTCTTCGAACACGATTACACAGATGCAGCAGCCTGCAACTATTCATTTGCAGTACATAGACTACAATTGCTTGCATCATCATCGGAATATTGAATAAGATTGGTTTTTCCTCGTTAGAAAACGATTCGAAATCTAAGTTAAGTTCAGTTCCTACGCATTAAAAAATGATAGTTTTAAGTGTGATTTGCTTCAGAAGTTAGACCATCTACTTGAGAATACTAATATGAAAGCAGAGGAGGTGTTGATTGAGTAAGCAAATAGCTTGAGTGAGTATACTAGCAACTCACTATTGTTGTTGTCCTCTTGAATGCAGGTCATTCTTTAGAGGAACTTGGTGACCTTTTTAACTTGCATCTAGTAGTGGAAGAGGGGATTTATATCAATGCCGGACTTGCTATTACACTGTGGGGGAAATTTTTTAGCAAGCTTTCTTGGGCGAGCTTCTTTGGACTAATTGAATATTAGGTGAGCTTTTGTACCAATGTTTATATCCATAACATCATGGTTTATTACACATGATTACCCACAAATATATGACTACACAATAATAATTACAAAAGAGAACTTACACAATAACTTGGTCTATATAATTGCAATTTGAGGATACAAAATTTGGGAGTGGAACATCACAAAATAAAACATGGGAATCAACTAATTGGTGAGCTGAGCCCAAGACCAAGAAAAATGATTTTGAAATGCGGACCTAGCATGCATGCAATCTAGGTTGACAAACAATGGTTAGCGTTTGAGACATTCCCACTCGCAAGCTTGGGTTAGTGCACGAGTATATCTTCTTTTTCATACAAGCCCAAAATCCTCTTAAATACAAAGAACATATATTTAAAAGCTAGGTAAGGCTTCCCAACACTCTCTAGTTTGTGAAAATCATTGTACATACATGAAGGCTCTAGTTTAAAATGCACCTTATATAGCCCATCACTATCTATGGCTATAAGAAAAACCACATACCCACTCATTTCCAATTGTAACTTCATTCACAAGGCTTGTAGTTGTACTTTTTGTACTTGTGACTCTTTTTTCTACCTCTCATGAAAACCCTTGTCTCTAGATTGTAAGCCTTGATAATCATGGGATTGAAGGAAGTGATGGAGTAGCCACTAGAGGTGTAATACTTCCGTACAATTAAAAATTAGTTGGTTAATTCGAATATTAGTTAGTCAATAAATAAGTTAGTAAGGTTACTAACTACAGTAAAAACTAACTAACATTAATAACTAATAATTTTTATTTAATTAAAAATATTTTTAAAAAAAACGAGAGTCGTAATCTGATATTTTTCCCGGATTGATAAGGACTGTAGCCACCCTTCACGGAAGTTACAATGTGAACGAGAGTTATGAGCTCTATTAATCATTAGTGTTCATATACTGTATAATATGGATGGTCCAAAAATATTAGACTTTTAGACAAAATTAGTATATTTTAGATATTCTACATATTACTTATTGTAAATATCTTAAAAAGCTATGGAGATTTCTAGAACAAGATATCATGCAAAAAAAGTAAGTGGTTTTTTTCAGCTTGTTTTGGAGATTTAATACAAAAAAAAGGATTGGCGAAATCCCACATGTCGCGATCGCAGTTTACATGCAATAAACAACACTTCGAATAGGGAGAGGTAAAAGGAGTGATCTAAAAGATTTCTAATCAAGTGTCTTGGAGTTTTACCTCCCTTTGGAGCCAACGGGACTGTCAGAATTGTGATTTGAGTATCAAATTGCTAAATTTTCCAAGATCCCCTCCACAAAGAGCTCTTCTTCTTAGTCACAACCCTTCTTTTCTTGTTTAGCTATAAATATGAGGCATGGGGAGTAGTTAAAAAAGCACAAGGAGACCCCAAGAGGCTACAAGAGAGATGTAGAGAGAGGGAGATAGAATGATACCCCTCCAAGAGATTGCGAGAAGGAGCTTGAGAGAGAGAGAGAGAGATAGAGAGAGAGAGGAGTTACCCCGAGAGGTTGCGAGGGAGAGAGTTAGCTCTATTCCCTCTATCTCAGTCTTTGACTAAGCTATCTTCTCTTACGCTCTCCCATCTCAAATCCTCGTCAGCTCGCGTAGTAAGCGTCAGAAGGTCCCCAAGAACAAAAGAACTCTACTTTTTACACACAAATCAATGTAGAAAGCTTGCACGACATGAACAAGAGACCAATTGGGTGCAATCTCCCCCCATGTCTTGTGTGAGCGCTCCACAAAGCATGTATTTCATATATTAATCATCTTCAAGCTCAAATAATAGCCCAAATTACAAAATAGCACGCTTTATCTTTTGAGTTTGCTTTTGTGCCAAATAGAATTAAAGCTAGTGGACGCCCAAGAAGTCAGGCGTACCCAAATACAATGTTCAATACAAATATCTAAAATATCGTGCGCCCATGCGCATACAAAAATAATAAATAAATATCAAGTGCTTTGATAAATAAGCGTAACAAAATATATGCGCCATGCCTAAGATACGCGCCCATAAAAAATTGACGATAACTTGAATATACGCTATCCTCCAATGCTTTCCACTGCCACCGCTGCTTGCTCTACACATCAATTGAAGCATTCACAATTGTTAGTAAAATAATACAATTAAATCGACAAAAGTGAATACCTAGCAGTCTTCAGCTACATAAATAAATTGGTTAGAAATCAATCCTAACCTTAATTTATCACGAGTGCGCACTCTAAACTCATAAACGTTTATTAATTTAAATATGTATTTTGCGGAATCACCCGCTATGGAATCACCCATATACACATAAAATTAACAAAATGCCCGAAAAGGATAGGCGTCCCCATCGACTTCTCACACAAAGAATCCACTTTGTGTATGATCCCCGGTAATAAAATATTATGGAATCCACCGTAAAACCTCACGGAATCTACTGTGGTACGGAATCCACCGTGAAATATGCCTCCTGGCATTAATAACCAATGGGACTGCGAACCAAGGGACTGCAACTACGGGAAACATGTTATCAAGCATTTTTCTGAAAACTGAAAACCCGTAGTCAAATTATAGTTAGGTTTGATTTTTGTTAACTTAGTTGTTTGTGTGACTATTTGTTTTGTCGTTTCGTAATCGGATTTCTTGTGTTTGTCTAGCTTAGGATTTGTTTCTGTCATTTTGTTTGATTTGTTGCGTGTGAAACTTGATAGCCTTGGTCGAGCTTGGTAATTTTTGGGATAGGTTGAAGCTGGAGTTTCCTAGTAGCTGCCGAACATTGTGGAACAACGTATATTTTCTTGTCGAGACTCTTACACATCACGGGGATATGGGTTCACGAGCACTTCACGTTACACTTGTTTGATACACTACACGCGAGGGCTGTCTCCTATTCTTATTAAATACTTCCATGCCATGGGTCGGGATCATGCACATTTTGCACCATTGTTGAGCACTAGTACGACATGAGGTCCGCTGCAGCTATATGCAATAAATCCTAGTTGCACGCGCACATGAGAGAGCACCTGCCTTTGAGCACGCACATTTTTTGCACGCATGATATTTGGGATGCTCATCACAAAGTTAGGAACCACTAGTTGAGTGTGCAAGATGGTTGGGTGAGTCAGAGGGTCGTGATTGACGCCGCCAATTGTGAGATGGGTTGTTCTTATTTGGTCAACATCTTGAGGACCATCATTTCCAAAGAGATTGTGAGATCTTGGATGGGTGGAGCAGAGTATGACATATTTTCTTGCTAAGTGTTGAGAGGTGAGGATAAGGAAACTTAACTTTAATAAGGAACTCTGTTTATATCATGCATGACACACGAGCACATCTAGATAGGCTAGGCACAGTTCTTCAATGCATCCATATTTTTTCGTGTGAGCATTGTTTGAATAGAAGCATATCATGGATTCTCGACCAAATGAACGATTTCTCAAATCAAGAGTGGATAAGCACGAAGTTCTATTTCAAGCATTGTCTTTAGAGTCACATTGCATAGCAGGAATACAACTGGTGATTACTATCAAAGGAGATGGGTGCTAAGAAGGAAAAAAGAGTTAAAAGAATGACAAGCTAAAGAAGGGGTTTCTCTTAGGAAAAATGGAATGGATGCAAGGATGCTGGACAAAGATAAAATTCTATTACCTAGTCAATTTAAGGGATAGTTAATGGATGCTCCTAAATGCTCTTTGTGCCTACAGACGAATGGAAATGATCTTCTCTACGCCAAGTGTGGATTTTGTTCTTTGTGGTTTCATGGGGATGCAATTGGGGTTACTGAAAACAATATTCAAGAAGACGTTGTTGGTTTCAAGTGTCACAAGTGTTGGAAAAAAGTGGTATTTGTTGTCCATATGGGTCGAAGGCTAAGAAGATCGGACAAAGCTCTTAGGAGGAAGTTCGTGGACATGATGGGGAATTCATTGATTTGGACAATAGAAAACAAACATTTAGAAGCTCTAAAGCATCTACGACTGTACTCTTGCATGCACCAGAGAAACAGCTTGCACAAGTGATTTCTCCCACTCCATGCATGCCAACAAGAAAATCATCAGAGCAAGCTGAGGAGCTATTATCTGAGTCTTGTCGATATTTAGAGAGTCCTGACATATTGAGACCATCCTTTATATATATAAGTAAGGCTCCTGAAGGCCTGATAGCCACTATCAATCCAGAGCCTCTTGCTACTTGCTCAGGAGGTTGGAGATTACATACAATTATGAATTTGGAGGACGATGCAGTTTGGAGGAGAGAAAGGCTGGAATCGTTGGAAAGGACAGGACTCACTATGGCGCGAGTCTGCGGAAGCAGATCAAGGAGATGGAGGTCAGTCAACATGCCAAGTATTTCTACGAGTTCTGCCCGGCACGCTTGGCACTGCAATGATCACGAAGCGAACGAGAAAGGTTGACAGAGCGACTAGTATTTTAACTCATCAACAATATTGGTATCTTCATGGTTTAAAGTTTTTCGGATAGTTATGGCAGGAAATTCGACGGCCAAGTTCCAACACTGGCGGCTTGAAGTGTTGGTCGCAGGCAAAACGGCATTTTAGATATCCAGGACGACGGATTGATGGCGGGCAAGCTCCTGCGTTTTCGAAAAGGAGAGGAGGCTTAATCAAAAAGGCCATAGTACAAAGCCTTTAAGGTTTTTTTGAAAGAAACAATTAAGCTTATCGAAAAGCCTTCCAATTGATCAAACGGCCATACAAAGCCTTTAAGGTTTTTTTGAAGAAACAATTAAGCTCATTGAAAAGCCTTCCGATGGAAAGCCAAAAGTATAAAAAAGCCTAAGGCTTTTTAGAAAAGAAAAAAGCCTAACTTGTGTGAGAGTACTTGTGAAAACTATATAAGGAGAGGAAGAGAAGAGCAAAGGGCCTTCTTCCTCAATTCCAATTGTATTTTGTGAGAGAGGTGAGAGGAGAGTCGCATGCAGGAGTGTGAACTCTTGTCATGCTAGTTGTGAAGTCAGAGAATTCGGATGTCGAAGCGCCGAGTGATGGCCCAAGGTTATTAAGGTATGAAATTTCCATGATGTTGGATTTGTCTTCAAAGTTTGTTTTGAACTTTGTGCAAAGTGTTGGTGTTTTTTGAACTTTACGAGTGTTTGAGTGATGCTCTACTCGAATTTGGGTTTTAGTTATTTGAGCTATAGGAGGCATTGTGTGTTGTCTTGTTTTCGTGTGTGTGCGTGTTGAGCACCCCCAGCTAGCTGCTAACCCTATCCAAGGGGGTTTTTTTTTATAACCACAATATCAGGAATGTGGACCGAACCCATCGTGAGAGGTCTCTCCGTAGAAACGCTTGTTCATAAGAGGATGCTTGGGTACCAGGGGGCTCTGGCTATAAATCTGAGACTCCCGAATCCTACTTAGATGGTCTACGTGACTCGGGAAGGAATCTCAAGGCCATGTTACCAATACAAGGGCAGAAACTTGGAGAAAAATAAGAGCATCCGGATTGCGGAAATCATCCCATGGATGGGATTTATATCTCAATTGAAATTTTAATATAAAGTTTATTTTCAAGGAATTTTTCTGATCTGTTTTTGTGTCAGTGCATAAAATTACGTAAAGGAACATGCTCGGAACATGTGACTAACGAGTTAACTAAGGAAGTTGCTAGTATGTGTTACCACTAATGTGCCCCTAGGTAAGTAGGAAACTAAAACTATCAAGGAAAGCGGGTGCGGAACTCCCGGTGTGTCCATCCTACGACAGGGTGGTCCCAGAGAACTGGGAGACTTCTCAACATTTAAATCACGACGACGTATTGACCTTAGCTAATGTAGGGTAGAACCTTGGCTCGTATCATTTTAGGGGATCGGAATGGGACTTTACCCTGCGAGTAGAAAGGTCGAGCGATACATCCCTCTTGTTTCCCATTCTCTTTGAACCAAGTGCGATATGAGTCCACCTTCGTTTAGATGCTTTGTGCAAAGTAGATCGTATGAAGACCATGCTAGAAGGCTCTAGAATGGCTTGACCATTAGAAACCCAGGAAGATTCAGGTCAATCCTAACAGGGTTGGTCGATATGTTTCATTGCGGAGTAGACTTGGGAGTCCCTAACCAACAAACCCTGTGACATTCCGAGGGAGTGCCAGGCGGCATCTTTTAGATCAGGACTACTAAAACGTGCCACGACCTAGGCATGTTACAAGAGGTATACACATGGTGGCAATTGCTTTGGTGACCACATGGTCCACTCACCTTGTGATTGTTTCTAGTCTAAATTGTGCACTCATCAAGTTCCATATCTCATTATATGTGATGTTTATGTCTCCTTCAATTATCCCACTAACCAAGCCAAATATGCATGGAAGCTATGTCACTTTCTTGTGCATTGCCTTTCCACCACCACTTTCTTATCAATTCTACTTATATTGTGGCATCATCCCTCTATCACCCTTCGTTTAGGCTAGCCTTCATTGCTCAAATGCAAAAGGTGCTCCTATTGCTTGTCCTTATTGACAAACTTTGTTGCATACCCATTGCATAATGCTATAAGCTTTTCTTCTATTGGAACAAGCATCATCTCTCTCTTTCCTCTTGCATAGTTTTTAGGCCCCCATTGAAAATAATCTTGATGGCTAACCAATTTTCGCCTACCTCATTAGTCATGAACACGTAAAAATTAGCATGTGGATATTTGCATTATTGCATCATGGAGTTCAACCACTCCCAAAATATTTGGATGGTAATGTCTACCTCCATCTCACAATGGTTGTCATCAATTAACTCTTGCAGACATTAGAGTAGATTGCAACTGAGAGGGAGTTAAAAGATTCTAGCATCCTATAATGACATTACATTACAAATGCAAGTATCTCACCAAGCAGGCGTATATACGTGGCAAGATATTGTAACCCATTCATTGATTCGATGGATGTGATCAAATTGCACCCATATATTGCACAAATCTCCATTGCTAGACTTTCTCATGCAATTTAGTAAGTTTACACTAGAAGACCTTTTGTAGAAATATTAAATACAAAGCATTTGTCTCATAGTAAACCCTAGCCCAAGGAAGCGATTTTTGTGGAAGAAGGTATACATTGATCTCTTCTTAAGAAACAATTATGTATTTTAGCACTCTTTTGTGGGCATAGAACTCATTTTCTCTTGTTGCACAATACATCAAAATCTGCAATACACTCAAAAAGTTAGTAAACTAATGTGGTGACTTAAAGTACAAATTGTATACCTAATTTGATTATCAAAAAGAGATATTAACTTACTAGGAAATGCATTGTCGTTGATTTTGTAGATAATCTTGAATGGTCCATAGAATCTAGGTGCTAATTTCACAACTAGGTGTTTATCTACACTTTGCAATCTACGTTTTTCTATTCTTAACCAAACATAGTCATCAACTTTGAAATTCATGGCCTGTCTTTTCTTATTTGCTTGCTTTGTATATGATTGCTGGGCTTTGGCAATCATGTCTTTAACTTCATAAAAAATAGTAGCGTGCATGTTAGCAATATCATCAGCACTCTAAATTTTATTTGATAAAGATGCAACATGTATAGACAATCTATAACCATAAATCACTTCAAACGGTGCTTTCTTTGTAGCTGTGTGTGGAGTATTGTTATATACAAACTGAACTAAATGTAGATGTGTATCCCATGTGTGTGGTTTTGAAATAGTGTAAGCACGTAGAAGATCTAAGATAGAATTGTTAGTAGCTTCTGTTTGACCATTAGTTTCAGGACGAAATGTAGATGAAAAATCAATCTTTGTTCCTAAGTTAGTAAACAAAGTAATTAAAAAATTATTACAAAATCTAGAATCACGATCAGAAATAATAACTTTTGGTAATCCATGATTAGTAAAAACAGTTTTCAAAAACAATTGAGCTGCTTGAGATGCTGTTAAAGTTTTCTTGTATGGAATGAAATATGCTTGTTTACTAAACCTGTCTATAACAGTCCAAATCATATCATGGTTAGCTTTAGTGTTAGGTAAACTAGTAATAAAATCCATAGAAATCTGTTCCCATGGTCGTGATGGAATAGATAAAAGCATAAGTAAACCATACTGTTTACCATGATGCCTCTTAACTCTTTGACAAACTAAACATTCAGAAACAAAGTTAGATACATCAGTGTCCATATGTGGCCAATAAAAATCTTCAGTCAATGTATGCAAAGTAGATATAATACCTCTATGACCTTGATATGGAGGACAATGAATCTCATTCAAAACAAAAGATCTAAATGGAACTGTAACACATAATCTCTTTTCATAAAACATGAATCCATCATTGTAAGACAGTGAATCAATAGGAATCCAGTTATTTGCAACTAATTTATTCCAATCATCTTGAAAAGTAATATCCTGATGATAAGTATCTTTCATAGAGATAAGAGAATCAAATGATATGACAGAAATATTATGAATGGTCGGTCTTCTACTTAAAGCATCGACTACTACATTCTCTTTTCCTGGTTGATATTGTATAAGGGGATGAAAACTCTAAATGAAAGCTACCCATTTGATATGTCAGTCAGAGATTTGGGGTTGACTAAGGAGATGTCTAATGCTTTGCTGGTCAGTCTTAATCATAAACTCAGAACCCATTAAGTAATGTTTCCATTGTCGTAAAGCTTGTATAACAGTAGTAATTCTTTATCATATGTAGAATATTTAAGTTTAGATGGTTTCCGCTTACAGCTAGAATAGGCTATGAGATGATTATCTTGCATAAGTACGGCTCCTATTCCAGATCCGCTAGCATCAGTAACTACTAAAAAGAATAGTCTATTGAAATTAGGTAGTTGTAACACAGGAGCACGGGTTAATGCATGTTTGAATAAATCAAAAGATTTTTGTTGATTATCAGACCAATGATAAACAATACATTTCTTTAAAAGTTTAGTCGAAGGCAAGGCAAGTAATGAAAAATTTTGCACAAACTTCCTGTAAAAACTAGCAAGACCTAGAAAAGAACGTAACTCATGCACATTTTTGGATATGGGCCAATTCAATATTGCTTCTATCTTCTTAGGATCAACCTTAATATCTTCTGATGAAACAATGTGACCTAAATACTCAATTTCTATTTGAAAGAGTTCACTCTTTTTTGGGTTAGCATACAATTGATTATCTTTCAACAACTTGAAATCTAAAGACAGATGTTCATAATGTTCATTCTCATTTTTACTAAATACTAAGATATCATCAAAGAATACTATAACACAATGCTGATATTTCAAAAATATGCAATTCATCATTCTACTAAATGTAGCAAGTGCATTAGTCAATCCAAAAGGCATCACTAGAAATTCATAATGTCCAAATTGTGTTCTAAATGCAGTTTTGAATATATCAGATTTATCTAATCTCACTTGATGATAACCAGATTTAAGATCTATCTCACTGAATATGGTAGAACCTTGTAGTTTATCCATAAGATCATCTACACTAGGAATTGGATATCTATTCTTTACAGTAATTTTATTCAGGACACAATAATCAATGCACATGCGATAAGTATTATTCTTGAACTTCTTTATCAATAAAACAGGTGCGCCAAATGGAGAACTACTAGGTCTAATTAATCCTCTGTTTAACAATTCTTCTACTTGATTTTGAATTTATTTCTGTTCAATTTGATTATGCCTATATGGTGCTTTACATGGTGGTTGTGTACCAGGAATTAAATCTATTTTGTGATCTTCAGGACGTGAAGGAGGTAGTCCAGGTGGTAAATCATCAACAAAACAATTTTTAAATTGAGCAAGAAATTCTGTATGCCTAGGATGCATATGTTTCTCTTTAGCTTGAAGTTTATTCACCCAAATTAAATAAGATTTACTACTTTTACGTAATGCATGTTTAGCTTGAGTATGAGTAAGCAGTGGAAAATTATTAGATGCGTGCATACCATGCAATGTAATTTCAATTCTTTCACTAACTTTGCAGAAATAAAATCATGTGAGCTACCATTATCATGCAAAATAATCTTTTATTTTCCATGCACTAAACATTTCATTGTCAACAAAGAATGTGGAGTCGGCATACCTGGTAAAGTATCCGAAGGAGTAGCAATGTCGTCTTCATCTTCCGTAAAGTCAGGCATTTCCTCACGTTCTTCTTCTTCCATTGCTCCAAAATAATTGATATGGATAGGTGGCTTCTTCGATTGGCAATTGGCTGCTAGATGTCCAGGTTAATGGCATTCGTAACACACTATAGGTTAAATTGGCTTTAGATACGTTGTTGGCAATGGCAAGAAGTCTAGGAATATTGAGATTGGGCTGTGAAGATGGCTTTGGATTTTGATTGGTATTTGATGGCAAAGTAGGTGGTTTTGTCCAAGACTTACGGAAAGAAGATGGAAGAAAACGACTTTGATTGAATCTTCTAAAATTTGAATTAAATTGCTTGGAACCATAGTTACCATTTGCTTGAAATTGTTGTGGACGCTTGTCTCTTCCTCGAATCTTGTCTTCAGTGTCATGAGCCAAAGAAATTGCATCTTCAAGGGTTGTAGGCTTGAACATATTGACTTCAGCGTAGTAATGTCCAAGTAAGTCAGACATAAACTTGCGTTTGTGAGTCGTGTGGGAGCCTTCACTCAACCGCCAAGACCCACAGACTGTTTATTGCTTCAAGCGTTCCAAGCCGAGTACTAATGGCTACCTCTCACATAGCCAACACGCCATCCCTATCTATGGGTATAGTGAGCTTACCTCCATGCCGTTCGAGTTACCTCCTCTCCCGCGCTCTCTGGTAGCTCCACGATTCAAGTGCAAGCTTCATCCTCAAGCTCCACGCTCGAAGCTCCAAGCTCCACGCTCCAAGCTCCATTGCTGTTACGTTTTAGTCGAGCCAGGTCAAATTTTGAAAAATTGGATAAAAATTGCACTCGACCAATTGGTTTGAATTGCAGGGTCCGAGTAGGTCACTCAGACGGGCCGAGGCACAGAGCTGAGGGCCGAATTTCAGAGTTTGAATCGGATGGTTTTGATTCGGACGGCCAAATGGCAAATTCGGACCAAGTGATTTGGACGGGTTGAATGGCACTTGGGCCGAGGGTCGAATGTGGAGAGTGGCCGAGGACCGAATTGGAGGCTTGAACGGGTCGTTCAAACGGGCCGAGGTCGAATGTGCCACGTGGCAAAAGTTTTGATTCGGACGGGCCAATGGGCTCTCTCAAACAGTTTTGACTCGGATCCACTAGGGTTTGGCCGAGTGGTCGACCGAGTGGCCGGCTGGTCCAAGGGCCTAGTCTGGGCCTCGAACCAGAGTCGACGTGACTCGGACGCGCCGAACGCCGCGCATGTTTTCGCCGAAGCTCCCAAAATTCATCATGCAAGGCGCTGGGGACTGTCCCCCTTGTCGAACAACTCCAGAGTGGTCCTACTACTGTAGGGGGAGGTGTAGAATTACCTGGGCTAGCCAAAGATCTCTTTGATGCCAAGATTGAAGCGGATTTCCTCGCCAAGATTTCCTCTTTTCTCCTGCTCTCGTGAAACCCTGCAATGCACAATGTGGCCTTTCTTGCCACTTTTGGTCCTTATACCCTCTTCCGGGTATGGTATTGGCAGCCCCAACAACTCACTTACCGCGCTTAGGCATCACAAGTAAGTTTTTTACTCCTTTTGCACGATTCTTGCCCTATTTTTGCCATGTTTTGCAACAATAACCCTAATGCTTATTTTCTTTGTTTTTTTTTGTTTTCTCCTACTCTAATGCATACAAATCACAAAGTAAATACCTATTCTACTCCATCTCATTACATAACTCTCAAAAAGAAAAAAACCTACTTTCCAAGGAGATCGAATACCATCTTCAACCCCCTCACTACCTACCTATCTCAAGCACCGGTTCAGGGAAACCCTTACTTGGATGCTCAATTCGAAGCGCGTAAGCGCTCAAGGCTTGAATCCGTTGGTCCCGGCAACGGAACCAAACTGTGGGAGCCTTCGCTCAACTGCCAAGACCCACGGAACACTTATTGCTTCAAGCATTCCAAGCCGAGCACTAATGGCTACCTCTCACATAGCTAACGCGCCATCCCTATATATGGGTGTAGTGATCTTACCTCCATGCCGTTCGAGTTACCTCCTCTCCCGCGCTCTCCGGTAGCTCCACGATCCAAGTGCAAGCTTCAAGCAAGCTCCATCCTCAAGCTCCACACTCCAAGCTCCATTGCCGCGAGCAAGACAAGAGAAAAGAAGAGAAGAGAAGAAGAGAGGAGAAGATGGAGAGCTTCTCCTCCTCGGCCCCTCACCCTCACACACTCACTCCCTCACACTCTCACACTCCCTCTCTCAAGCACAAGCTCAAGCAAGCAAGAAGAAGAAGAAGAAGAAGAAGAGGAGAGCCACTTTTGGCCACACATAAGAATGAGCTTCTCATTCACTTTTCAACTTTATATACAAAACCCTAAATCCCTTTTGGGCAGTCATCCCCTTTTCCCTTTTTTACATGGCCAGCCATAGCCTAGACCCTTTTTCCCATTGTCCTTCTATCTTCCTAGCTTCCTTTCCACCGCCCGTCTACATTTACAAATTGCACAGGTGAGAGCCCGCTGCTCCTTGAATTAAACCATGATACGCTTGCGCTCTTTTACAAAAGTATTGATTCACACTATTTTCTTGTGTGCCTTTGCCTTCCATTTCTCCTGCCTTGGCCTTTGTATTTGTCTTTGTCTTTTATTTTAGCTTTCCGGCTTTTCCACTGCCTGGTACTCTTTTACAAGATTTTAGGGTGCGCCTTTGTATTTTAAAATGCACCTTTCCCCTTTTGCAGCTGCCTAGGACTTTTAAGGTTGCCCTTGCACTTTTTGGCCTTTTCTCCTCTCCTTTCTTCAATCGAGCTACCTCTTTTTCGCCTTTGCCCTGCATCTTTTTTATCTCCTTTTGCTTTCTTCGTGTTGGGGTTAACAAGTCGCTTCAGGTACATCTTCAAGCATGCGGAGTTGCAGTAGGGTGTTCCAAAAACGTTCAATGTATTGGGAAATAGGCTCACGATCTCTTTGCTGTAGAAGGTCCCATTGCTTTATGGCTTTTTCATGGAATTGAGGAGGAAGGAAATTCTGCAAAAACTTCTTTTTGAAACTCTCCCAGGTAGTGGGACAATCAATGCTCTTATGAACCACGGTCCACCAAAGAGATGCTCAATCGACTAAATGATTAGTGACACATTTAATTTTGTCTTTTTCAGTATATGTCTCTTCATGAAAGTAATCATCAAACTGACTGATAAATGCAAGGACAGTCTTTCCATCTCGAGTTTCATTGAAAGTACGGAATTTGAAATTTCTTTTACTTATCTTTGTTTCTTTGCGGATGGATTGAGCTTCGAGTGTCGCATTGATGGTTCGTCAGATAAGATCTTCGGGTTGCGGTCCATCTTTGTCGGTAGTAGATAGTTGCAAATTGGCCAATTGAACTTGCAAAGCTTGTCGGGCTCTTCGTTCTTCATCAAGCTGCATCATAATCAAATCCAATTTTTGTTCCATCGTAGGTTCGGGAAGATCGCCTTCAACCATTAAATCATCCATATTTTGTTCCGTCATCCTGTAAAAATTCAAAAGACCTCACACTCTCAAAATCCAATTAGCGGGATGAGCATAGCTCAAAGTCGGGTATACAAGGCTTATAGATTTTTGTTTGGCTTTTACGGTCTTTGTCTTTTGCAGTTGCGGGATTTGTAGTCTTCATAGAAACTATGTATAACCTTCTACGTGTGCTGAAATTGGTTCAGCAAGTCTGCATATGTGAATAGAGTTTTCCAGGGAACAATTTTGTAGTTCTGTGCTTCTGTGCAGGAACAGTCCTTATGGGAGTTATTGGAATTAGTCTGTAATGACTTCTATGACTTGTTTGACCTGACTTGCAGTAATCGCAAGACTTGGAGAACTTTAGTGATTAAGCTTTGGTAGAGCTTGAATGACTTAAGCTTATTGAAGCTGTCGATGAATTTTGAAGGGGGGGTCTCATTTTTTCCGCCGATTTTGTCGCCAGGATATCGCCCAATCGTCGATTTTATGGATGAAGCTTTTTAAAGCTTCTTATAAATCTTAAGCTTAATAAACTTTAGAGTAAAGCTTTTAAGCTTTGTAGCTATGGAGGCTTACTGTCTCTGTTTTAAAAAAAATGTCTTGAAGAAGGAGTTGTTGATGTGGTCCTCCGCCTCCTCAAGCCGGTCCTTCGCGATCAGAGGCTGTAGACAAAGGTTCTTGACCGCCAAGAATCCACCCGTATCAACCGTTCGCGATGAAACTCACTGTAGAGCTCGATCGTTCCAGGAGCTCCGCCTTCGTGCAAGATGGGTAGCGATTGGAAGCTCTCGATCTCAGCTTCGCTCTGATACCACTGGTGCATAGATCGGATGCCGTAAGCGCGCGTAGTGAGAGTTAGAAGGTCCCCACGAACAAAAGAACTCTACTTTTTGCACAAAACTCAATGTAGAAAGCATGCACGACATGAACAAGAGACCAATTGGGTGCAATCTCCCCCCATGCCTTGTGTGAGCGCTCCACAAAGCATGTATTTTATGTATTAATCATCTTCAAGCTCAAATAATAGCCCAAATTACAAAATAGCATGCTTTTGGCTTTTGAGTTTGCTTTAGTGCCAAATAGAAATAAAGCTAATGGGCAGGCACCCAAGGAGTCAGGCATACCCAATACAATGTCCAAATACAAATATCTAAATCGTGCGCCCATGCGCATACAAAAATAATAAATAAATATCCAACGCCTTAATAAATAGGCGACAAAATATAGGCGCCATGCCTAAGGTATGCGCCCATCAAAATATTGACGATAACTCGAATACACGCTATCCTCCAATGCTTTCCACCGCCACTGCTGATATCTCTATATGTCAACTGAAGCATTCACAATCGTTAGTAAAATAATACAATTAAACCGACAAAAGTGTATAGCTAGCAGTCTTCAGCTACATAAATAAATCAATTGGTTAGAAATCAATCCTAACCTTAATTTATCACGAGTGCACACTCTAAACTCATAAACGTTCATTAATTTAATATGTATTTTGCGGAATCACCCGCTATGGAATCACCCACATACACACTAAATTAACGAAACACCCAAAAAGGATAGGCATCCCCATCAACTTCTCGCACAAAGAATCCACTTTGTGTATGAGCCCCGGTAATCAAAGTTTACGGAATCCATCGTAAAACCTCATGGAATCCGTCGTGGCACGGAATCCACCATGAAATATGCCTTTTGGCATCATAGTGGTGGCAAAGACATTGTTTGGATGTGAGGGGATGAAAATTGTGTGTGTGTGTCCATATCTCTCTCATGTATTGGGACTCTCTCTCTCTCTAGTCTCTCTAAGATTTTAAGTTCCTAATCATTTTCACTTTTGGTGGGCATGCTATGTAAATTGATAAGATCAACAACACCTACACCTAAGGAGCTAACACCTAGAGACAAGGTTGATCATCTATCATTTTCCATCCTTGACTACTATCATTGTCTACCATGTCCCATTCTTGACTAGAGATACCATCATTTGCAGTCACTCATTGACTTGTATATTATGTTATATAAAATAGATAGGGAGGAGTCTAGCATGTAGCACTCATTATCCTCAGCATCCCTCCCCTCTCTCTCTCTCTCTCTCTCTCTCTCTCTCTCTCTCTCTCTCTCTCTCTCTCTCTCTCTCTCTCTCTCTCTCTCTCTCTCTCTCTCCCCACATTAACTTAAGTTTACTCTCCATGTGTGCGTGTTCCCTCCATCTGTGTGTGTGTGTGTGTGTGTGTGTGTGTGTGTGTGTGTGTGTGTGTGTGTGTGTGTGTGTGTGTGTGTGTGTGTGTGTGTGTGTGTGTGTGTGTGTGTGTGTGTGTGTGTGTGTGTGTGTGTGTGTGTGTGTGTGTGTGTGTGTGTGTGTGTGTGTGTGTGTGTGTGTGTGTGTGTGTGTGTGTGTGTGTGTGTGTGTGTGTGTGTGTGTGTACTAAAACTAAACATGTAATCTTACTAAATGAACCAAACCCGGCATGATCATTCAAGCATAACTATTTAATCCATAAAGTAAAACTAAACATGTACTAAAACTAAACATGTAATCTTACTAAATGAACCAAACCCGGCATGATCATTCAAGCATAACTATTTAATCCATAAAGTAACACCATATGAGAATAATAACAAAGTTAAGAAATTACCCTTATTATTTTTAAAGAAATTACCATAAATCAACATTATGATTTGAGTCATATTTTTTTTTGTTTTATTATTATTGAAAGGATAATTACTATTACACCCCTCCCAATGCTCTCCTTTTCACTCTAGGTATGCTTGCAATAAACTGTTCTTCTTTACAATGTTCTCAATTCTAAAGTGTCTCCCTTGAAACCCTAAATGCCTTGTAACATGCAAGCTTCAAATGCTTGGGGGAAATGTATTTGTGAGTTTCAAATTCTTGTTAACGTCATTGAGGTTCGAAGCCTTTAATGTAATGTGTAAGTTTCAGATACACCCCAAATACATTAAAACATCCAATCCATTTCGGAGCTCCTAGAGCCCCTAAATGGATTGCATATTTCAAAGCATCTAGGGTTTCACCATGCCAATTTGCCTAGAGTTTGCCATAGATTTTTTGTGATGTTTGGGACATATTAGGCCACAACTTGATACAAATGGTAGATATTTTTTAATACTCATGGTGGATAATAAATATAATTGTGACATTTGGATACCGTTAGGCCACGCCTAGACACAAAATGGTGGATATGTTTGAATATTCATGGTTGATCGTAAATACTATTTTAATAGAATATAGGGGAAGCAAAGTCTTTTTGCATGATGCTATAGTTAAGATATTATGTTGAGAATTCAATAGTTTATACACACAATGTGTGTAGTAGTGGCCATCTTTACTTCGATATAACATGCATTCGAAGGATACTTTAAAAATCATTTTTTCAAATTTTGCAAAATTTTATATATCACTTTTGTGAATTTCGAAGGCAATAGCTATATCCCTTTTGTAAATTTGAAATTCAAAGAGTATTTGCATTTTCAGGGCCCTTTTGAATTAAAACATGATGCTACAATACTTTAGCCATGGAATTTTCAATATGATCCAAGATGGATATCTAAACATGATGTCAATACTATGAACATTTTATAGTAGTACTATATTATAGAGTTGTACACAAAAACCTCCGAGATCCACATGTCCAAAGCATGTCATATACACAATGTGTGAGGTTCTTTGGGTATCATAAATGTACAACCTCTTGTACTCATTCTACCTTGTTCATTCAGCATACATGTTTAGCATTCTCAACATTCTTCTCTCTTTTTCTCTCCCTTATTTGTGTGTTTAATATCCATTATCAATACATTCCCTAGGGGCATCCACTTATAAGAAATCATTTATATTATGTGAGTTCAAAAGATATTAAAAAATACACTTTCGTTAGATTCTATAATGCCTTAAAATGACCCCTTTTACTTTACTAAACTTACAATTTTTTTTCAAATTGTAATTTGAAAATCCCTTACCTTATCTTTTGAGCTCACATGGTATCTTGCATGTTCTATAAGATGGACCCCCCTCGGAATACATGCATATGCTTCCACATTACTACACTGTGATGTGGTATTAGAGTAGATTTAGGGCTAATTAAGCATATATAGCTTTGAAGAGGAGGACTTGATGTGAAAAAAAGGCTATGTTTTTAGTGTAAGGGCATAAATGGGATGGTTCCACATCAATACATAGCTAGAGCGAGCAAAGATGCATGCAAAAGAGGCTTCTTTGATGTTTGTTTGTGTAAGAATAGCTATCACAAAGTGTGAAAAATACTTCATTTTGGCCTTTGAAAGAAAATTTGTATTTTTATCATCTCCCATAATAAAGTTCTTCAATGAATAAGCAAAGAAATTTTAAGCGTACTATCTTTTAGAGCCAGAGAGGAGCTACCCAATACATACAACAAAGTGTTAGTAGAGCAGAATAGACATTGCCTATGTGAGTTTGTGCATTACAATGGGCATTTATGTATTTTATTGCTAGACTGTATATGCTAGCCACCCATTTTACAGTGCTAGCATTTTACTAGCCAGCCAAGTTGTATTGTTGGGTTGGCTAATTTGTTAATGTTTAGAGCCTATTTATAGGCATGCAAACTCTGTCCTCATTCACTTCAATAATCACTATGCTTACAAGTGTTGAAGAGAGGGATCTAGTGCACATTATTGTGGTTACTCATGTTTGGAGTCTTGTATGGTCTTGTGCCTTTGTATATGAATTCCATTTCCCAAGCATTCTCTTCTTGAGTTCTTTGTTCTTTACAATCAATTGTTGTATTTGTGCAGTCCCTTACAACATATTCTCACACTTTTATTGATACTATCACTTGTGACATAGTAGCATGGCATCCATGTCAAGTCTTTCAGTGTTGTTTTCTACTATTACATGTTTGTGGTTATCCCTCTCATGTTGATTTGACCTACTTTGAACTATTGTACACTGTTTTCAATCTTGGGTGACCTCAATTCTTCTAACCTTGGCTCATTCTTGCCCTTGCCCATCTGCATTTTGCATAGTTGAACATGTATTTACTCTTTTTGTATCTATTGTCAACTGGGGCAACCATCCTAACTCCTACATGATCTAAATTTCAACCTACTATCTTTGCATTTATTCTACAGTAGTCTAAGTCTTTAGGTTTTGACACTCTTTAGGGCTGGGAAATAGTGTTTTCAGGTTGTATAGCTACCTTACGGGTTGCACACTTTGCATTTGATGATCTACTAGCCACTCCTCATTCGATCTTTGACACTCTTTAGGTTTTGACACTCTTTAGGGCTGGGAAATAGTGTTTTTAGGTTGTATAGCTACCTTACGAGTTGCACACTTTGCATTTGATGATCTACTAGCTACTCCTCATTCGATGTTTCTTCTATCTTCCCTCTATTATTTGTGTAACTACCACCTACATTGTGTGAAGTCTTGAATAGTATCTCTTGCGCTAAGTCTCAGCAATATTCTTTCTCAACACCTAGTTTTTACTCTATCTTCTCTCCTCCTCTAAAATGACACCTCCTTGTTGTTCCATTGATGATACACTTAAAGATTATAACTATCTCACTTCGAGTACCATAATGAAATCTTGGTTTTTATAAATTCCAAAAGTGCCTATGGTATATTGTTTTAGGAGATATTATGTGTCCTAAGATGCTAGATCCTATTCTAGCTGATTGGGATTGAGAAAACTATGAGGAGGCAATTCATAGTTGGGAGACAAATGGTCCTCATGCCTACTCTTCTCTTCTCAACTGCATCTCTAAAGAGGTCCTTTTCACCGTTTACCTCCTTAAGATAGCTTCAAAAGTGTTGGAAAAGTTATAGATGTTGTATGAGGCTCTATTGACCATGTGAGCTATAACACTCAATGATCACCTATAGACTATCAAAATTGAGTTGACTGATGATTCAATCTTTTCTCCTTCAAGTGACATGGATACAAGATCAACTTTGACACATGTAGTCCATCATTTTGAAAGTAGAAATTGTGGGGTCTGCCCTCTACAAGCTTCCTCTACAGTATAATGGTGTGGCCAACTCTTAATGGGCTCCAACATTGGTGACACACATCAATCTTGAGCATATTTTATCCATTCTTTGAAGGGATCCTCTTTTGCATAGAAGGTGAAGACAGAGGGGGGGGGAGAGAGAGAGAGAGAGAGAGAGAGAGAGAGAGAGAGAGAGAGAGAGAGAGAGAGAGAGAGAGAGAGAGAGAGAGAGAGAGAGAGAGAGAGAGAGAGAGAGAGAGAGAGAGAGAGAGAGAGAGAGAGAGAGAGAGAAGCACTTGAGGATGTTCCAAAAAACCAATAGGGAAACAATTGTATACTGAGAGCGCAACAATAGAGAGAGAGAGAGAGAGAGAGAGAGAGAGAGAGAGAGAGAGAGAGAGAGAGAGAGAGAGAGAGAGAGAGAGAGAGAGAGAAGCACTTGAGGAATGTTCCAAAAAACCAATAGGGAAACAGTTGTATATTGAGAGCGCAACAAGAGAGAGAGAGAGAGAGAGAGAGAGAGAGAGAGAGAGAGAGAGAGAGAGAGAGAGAGAGAGAGAGAGAGAGAGAGAGAGTGTGTGTGTGTGTGTGTGTGTGTGTGTGTGTGTGTGTAGCACTTGAGGAATGTTCCAAAAAACCAATAGGGAAACAATTGTATACTGAGAGCGCAAGAATAGGATGGCTAGTAATCAAGTATCCCTGTAGTGTAGGGGCTATGGATAGTAGGCCATCACTTGAACAAGAATCCACAAATAGTTGATGTCCTCTAAAAGGGGTGTGGGAAGAAATAGGTGATGAAAGGGCTAGTTGGAATAAAAATTCTCCTATCAAGCCACATTCTCCATACATGTCTATCAACATACTATTCACAAAAAGATCATTGTCCAAATTTTCTTGACCTTGTGGTGTGTTTCATAGCATGTCTTGATGGCTCCTATAGTGCTATAAGCTTTCAAGTAAATATCATATTTGGCATAATCCATAGGCATGCCTAAAAACTACGTCCATCTAAAACCATCCACATTGTTACATCCGTATTAAAACTGCCCTACATATGACAAATGATTTTCCAAATTCAACAAACATAAACCTTTTCTATTCAATATGTAAGTAACCCCTTTATACGAGACCCTTCTGTATGTAAAAACAAGTAAAATTTGTATTTTAAAATTTTCTTATGTGGAACACATGTGATACATACATATATTTATGATTGATCTCCTCAGGTAGTGGATGAATCTATGTAGGTACATTGGTGGACACACTTAGTTTCTATTGTAGGTAAGCTCCAAAGCCTATTTCTATTTGTAATCATCACTATCCTGATCAAATAAAAACGTTCAAGGTGTCTCGTGATCACAATGCCACTTATTGTTTCTCTGGTTTAGTAACCCCAATTAGCTCTCTATTTGATTTTCAACCCTAAACATGATAATTGAAGGACTACTTGTGTCCAATTTGCAAGTTTGGATAAAAGTAAGGAGACATTGTATCAAGTTATTATAGACCAACAAACACTACTTGCTATGCACCATTATAAACTTGAACCAATTATTCACCAAACATAGAATTTAGGTAATGAATCTTGGTCCTTAAGTGGGTCTAAATCAAACACAATCTAAAATCCCAAAACAATGTTAATAAAAATCTCAAATATCGTATAAAAGCCAAGAGAGATAGTAGACCATCTAATGCATTACAAAGTGTCACATTCACTTTAGGTCTACCTATATAACAAACACGAGCACATTCATCAATGATTGTGTTTACCTATGGGACCTAGACACCATGTTGTGTCTAGGTATAAGGTAACAATGTATCTACCTCAAGCACAATGTCCTTTACTACCAAGCCATATGGTCATGGGACCTAGACAGAGCCTAGACACTATGCTCAGCGAAAGCATGTGGTGACATTTTGTCCTTTATTATCAAGAATTAACCCTAGCTAGTATTCATATAAGTAACACAAAAATTCCCCTTTATTAAATCTTTTGCTACTAATATTATTTTTGAGAGTCTATGTTTACATACCCCAAACTACAAAGCATGATTATTCATGAATGGGATATACACACTTATTAATTAAGTTCTTATTTTAGTTCTAAGGGAGCGTTGGTCACATGGGGTGGCTAGAGAATATTGCTTATAAAATATTTGAAACATGGACCATTACAACAAATGACTCTTAGGATGTGAAGTTTATGTCAGTATAATTGCCATATTGATTTGGGTGGACATATGGATTGCCTTATCATCCTCATAGACACATTTGAGTTCAACAATGTTAGGATGAGAAGGTAGATGATGCATGATGGCAAACTCTCTCTACACATCTGTGATGTGTGCTGCAATCGTTAGTTAGATGGAACAATATTGGTGATGGCTGAAAAATGAGTTGAAAGATATCAATTCTCAATAAGCACCATATTATTTAGAGCCTAAGATTGTGATGACCCATCCAAGCCAGGGCTTATTTTATCATTGTCAAGTTAATCTCAATGTGAAGCTAAATAATCACATGCCCACCAACATGCGCTAAAAAATCCATGACCAAATGGACTATATGCAACTATTCTAATGCCCAACTCACTTATTATTATCAATTAAAATAAACAACTATTATTTCGATTTAACTACTTAAGACTTTGGCCATTCTCTTGGGTCCTTTTCTTCATGACACCTTTCTTCCTCTCTTGCATCTCTTTCTCAATTTTTCTCTTTGTTAGGGACAAAATCTTTCCTCGTATTTCCCTTGGAACTTTGTATCTTGACCCACTTTAATGACAAAAGAGCATAGAAAAAGGACGATACATGAGATCCTTTGTGGTCAATTTTTGAGCTATTATGTATAAATGTGGCAAGTTGTATACAATTCCTCACCTAACACGATACGATTTTCTTCAAATCAAAACATGACACTTGAAAAAGACGTATATGAGGTTGTCAAATTGCACACATGGCTATTTCTATGAAACTCTTCTTACAAAGTGTTGAGGAAGCTCTGAATATGTGGATCATCCAATGATTTTTACAAAGTTAAGCTTAAAAACCATGAACCCTTAGTTTAATATGTGATAGTCCATGTGTAGTTCTCTGTTTTGGGCCTATCTTCAATCATGCAACTCATTTCATTTGAGGCCCTAGCTATGGTAACTATGAGCCAATATATGCTCACAAGGCTAGTTGGCAAGGACTTCATAGCCATGTGAATTTCAAACATTCATATGTTGCAAAGTTTGTAGTCAATAACTCATAAATACTTGAATGTAGTTCTGTCAATGTATAGCTCAATCAAGTACAACTAGTCAATAGCATCCTATTTCAAGGGTATCTTCAATCCTACACCTCATTTCATTTTTGTAATTGGCTATGTAACTATGAGACATTTTAAAATTCACAATACACAGAGCCAATGATATGCTAACAAGGCCAATCCTCAAGGAGTTCATAGCCATATTAAATGCAAGCATTCATATGCCTACAGAGTTTGTAGAGCCAAGAGCTCAAAGATATTTGAACATAGTTCTACCTCACCACATAGCTCGATGAAATGTTTGTCATCTGTAAAAGTACCTAATTAGCAAACAATTGCTACATTTTTTATAGAGATAGGCATTTACATTTAGTGATGACACCAAGATTGCAATGCTATAGACAAGGCATGCTCAATTTCACTTCACTCATTCAAGGTATGCATTGTCATTTTCCATTTATTAGTTGGATGTAGCTTAGCTTGTCAAAGAGCTTTTGAGCACCATTTGAGCTACTCCATGTGACCTTTGACCTCAACATAGTTAGTCAAAGGGCAACAATAGGCTATATGAATTGCACCTAGTTTGATGCCCTCTCTCCTCCTGGCCTGGATGATCCATATCCACTTATGCTTGAGATCCACAAGACTTGACAAACCCCTTAGTAATCTCTCCAATATTAAAGGGCTTCATTTAGAGCTCCATTTGAAGACTTCTTAATCAACCATACACTCATGGTTTGGTACAAACTTATTGTACATACTATAAATAGTAAATAATGAGTTTCATAATGCTTATATAATGCTTCAGTGATACTATTATGATGTCTAGATGCCATTATCTCGCAAGGCATCAACCTTGAGGAGAATAACATAAAGTCTTTGTTCTGCTTGTCACACTACTAGAGTCATGGGAAACATTTTATATTGCTATGAGGGCTAATCGTCTTGAGGATGGTTTTAAATGAAATGATGTAGAGAGTGCTTTACTTATAGAAGAAGTAAACAAAAATAATATTGATGCAGCTTACACTTCACATGCACTTACAATTAGAGGAAAATATGGTAATAATAATCATGGTAGAGACTCACAACCCAATAGGGACAAGTCTCAGTCTTGTGGTCAATCTCATAGTAAGCCGCATGGTCGTAAGCCCTCTTTGACATGTCATTACTGTGGGTAGCATTGTCACATTAGGCCGTAGTGCCATAAAATATGCAATGATAGGCATAATAAGAAAGGCAAGGGGAAAGTGTTGGTAAATGCAAACACTACAAGATATAGACCTTATACTGACGTTTAAAGCGACGAAAATGCAAATAACAAAATTTGCCCCCGTCGTTGCAAAAAGCATCGTTATTGGCGACGCCATAGAACAGTTGGTATCATTGTTGCTATCAGCGTCGGTATTGGCATCGGTATTAGCACCGCAAATGACGCTAATACCGACGCCAATACCGACGCTGAAATGTGACGCTGATAGCGACGGTTTGCGACGTATATAATGATGCCAATAACGACGCGAGCAATAAAATTTGTGACACTAATAGCGATGGTAATAGGAAAAAAAAATTTGTGGCAGGGCAGCTGTGCTTTATGAGAGCCAGACAAAATAGTTTCTGCACTGTGTATAATGCGCTTGCAAACAAAAACAATGTATATTGAAATTATAACACTGATACATGAAATAAATACATGATCACATAATAAGCGATTGGTAAAGTCATGACAAGATATCACTAATACATAGAAAATGTTTTCATAGATCAGGCGACTCAAAAATAAAGGTGGTGAGCTCCAGGGATCCAAGGGCGAGCTACACATCCTCGTCCCCCGAAAGCTCATCTCGCCGCAAAGGAGCATCGAACAGACTCTGCAGAAAAAGAAACAACACATCAGTCCACCATAGAATAATGCATTCAAATATCTCATGGTAACTACGGACAAGAAAGATGAGTGACTTACAGGGCCGCGGCGTCTATACAATCGGTCGATCAATGAAGTGAGACCATGCCTCTCTGCATATCCAGTCTTAAGGCTAGTCGGATCGCGATTTGTAATGGAGTGTTGCAAAGAAAACAAAATGCTAACTGTTAGAAACATGATTGTCAGTACAAAGAATATTTCAAAAAAATAAACAAGCAAAAGAAAAGAAAAACTTACAAAGTCCTCCAAATATGTCCTATGGCCGCCACTCCCAAGTTGATGGACCACTTCGGCCTCGAGTCGTGCCCTCGTCGCCTCGTGCTGCTGACTCCAATGTCCTGGAGAATCTGTAGCCTCCTCCCTCAGTCGGCGCCAATCATCTACATCTAACCACTCGGGCTTTGCAGCCCCACTCTTGATTGCCTTGTGTGCGTCGGATCGTCTATGTGACATGTATGCACGCATGCAATCCATCATCCAGCCCGTAGAGAATTTATCTACTGAGGTTGGCACTAGAAACTCCTCATACAAGGATGCTACTATGTAGTCCTTGCTCCCCTCCGGTATATTCTTCCAATGATCCAAGACGTTGTGCCGAACTTGTTGGCACAACTCTCTCATGCGAGCCATCACCCTCCTCCCCTCATCATTCATGATGATGGCTCTTGACCTACTATCGACTAGGTATCCATAACCCCCTGGAGTCTGCCTAAGATGGGTCCTCTCCCATCTGCGTCCATGCTCCTGGGTATATCTAGGAGACCCCTGCGCATCCGGTGTACCGACCGGGGTAATATCTCTCGGACTGGCACCCACAAGGGTGCCACCTGACGGCTGAGCAAAAGCCAGAGTAACTAGAGTAGACGTCCCCACAGGTGTGACAAATCCCTGAGGTGACACAACTCTAGCTGAATGATGAGACGGAGACACTGCGTCCGTGCCTCCACAGCATCCACCTGAGCCTGAGCCACGCTCCCTGGAAGGGCCATGAGAGCGAGGAATCGCACATGTATCCTGTGTCGACCGCAGGCTCACTGCCTCTGTATCTTTGCAGCATCCCCCTGATCCCGATGCATCCTCCCTCTGGCCCAAGTCGTGAGCGTCGAGCTCGTCTACTCGAAGCCGAAGCATCCAATCGCGCTGAAGTAGATCTAGCAGAGCGCCTTGACGAAGACCGAGACAGCTCCTGGTCTACCATCTCTCTGAATCTCGTGATTTGGTCTGGAGATATGCGTGTGAAGATATCCTGTAACTCCTCATCGCTCATCCCTCGACTCATCTTGAAAATTTCACCTGCACAGACAAAAAATGATGTTAGAATAATCAATTTAAATCATACAAAGCACAATAATATAAATCATTTAAAAAAATCTCACTTAAAATGCATATCTTATGTACCCTTATAAGCGATTGGTCAACGAATTGAGTAAGTGGATGCTCCAAGTATGAAGTATCCTATGGTTCCATGTTGATCTCCTGACACAACTCCGCATACATTGGAAGGTCGATAGACATGTCACCACAAAAGAATGAGTCCACCTCGTTCTCAAAGAATTCTTGGACTCCTATATTTCCATCATTGTTAGCCGATGCTGGCTCCAAGCTTTCGACGGCCTCCACCCCTTGTAATATCGACCCCTCTATTTGCATATTATCTTCATCTATGCTCGGAACATCGCTTTGATCATATACTCTCGCACTTCGGGGAGTTGAAGGTATAGCATACCACCATCAAGGTTGTCGGGGGTTTGGATAGAAGATTACCTGTTCACAAACACGTACAAGAGAGTTCAAACCATTGTGACATAAACCATGTCGTAATACAAATAGCAAGCAAATGAGTCCATGCACCTGTTCACAATGGGCCGGCAACACAAAGGTGTCGCGCAAATCCATCCATTTTTTTTCGGAATCTATTTCGAGAAATCCAGATGGACCTTGTCAAACTGTTGCTCCAGCTCCTCCAAGTACCACTTTGAACCACTGCACATCGAATACTATCATGGAGAAGTTACGGTAATCCATTGTAACAATACTTTGCAAGTTCCCAAGATACTCCATCTCATCCACAACCGTGTTTGGATCCGTTGCTTATCGCCAGCTCTCTTGCTCGAACCTTGCCATGATACCACAATCCATGGTGGAGCACATTTTGTCAATACGCTCCACGCGAAAATGCCGTCCGTACGACTACGCTGCACTATATATTTTGTAATGTACATTGAAACACTCGAATTAGATGTCACATATAAAATTTAGATACGACAGATTCTAAACCCCTCATCACCTTTGGACTACATCCCCTCGAGAATTCCCACTTCTCCATTGAGACCTCTGTCCCTTCGCAAGACGCTGCGGTCAAAGCTCCATGCAACCATCGCGTTGACATGAACCGCGGCATCTCCTCCATGCCTTCAGGATATGGAATCAGTCGATGATGCGTATTACGTTGGAATTCAGCTCGCGCTTCCTCTCGATCTTGCCTAGCGATCTGGTACTTGGCGAGCCACGTCTCCATAGAGGCATGGTGCAACATACAAAAGCGATTCACCTTCTCTTCCATTGAGGCATCCATTCTTTTTTCTACCCCATTTCCAACCACCACATCTCCAGTTAGTCTATCATCGTCCTTCAGTGACTATAGCATTTCATTGTATGGTTTCACTGTTGGTAGCCATTGTGAAATATGCACTAGCGCCTTAGACACCAACCAACCTTCAGCCATGCTACCTTCTGGCCGAGCACGTTTTCGCACAAAGCCTTTCAGGGTTTTCATGAAGCGCTCCAAGAAGAACATCCACGATGACAGGTAGCGATGCAGGAATAGCGGCGTCGCTATTTGCGTCGCTCGATGCAAATAGCGACGCCCCACAGGGAAAAACAATAGGCCGAAACCCGAGTGCGGTTCATTTCGCGCATTTTCATCAAACGTTCCAAGAGGGAGAGCGACTGTCTTGCATAGGGTGAGAGAGAGAGAGGAAGAAGGCTTGCCGCCGCCACCGTTCGCGAAGGAGAGGAGGAGCCTTCTTCGCAAAGAGGAGCCGCCAAACCCTTGCCATATCTCATCGGTGAGTCCATTCTCTTCTTCTTTTTCTTGTTTAGTTAATTCTCTCCTTTTTTTGCTTGTTTAGGAGAGGAAATGAGAGAGAAAGAGAGGGAGAGGGAGGGAGAGAAAGAGAAAGAGAGGGGGAGAGAAAGAGAAAGAGAAAGAGAAAGAGAGGGAGAGGGAGGGGGAGGAAATGAGAGAGGGAGAGAAAGAGAAAGAGAGGGAGAGGGATGGGGAGGAAATGAGAGAGGGAGAGGGAGGGAGAGTGCATTCTCTCTCTCTTTTACTTTTGCTTATATGATTTGTGTATACATATTGAGAGAGGGAGAGGAAATGAGAGAGAAAGAGAGGGAGAGGGAGAGGGAGGAAATGGGAGAGGGAGGGGGAGGGAGGGAGAGGGAGAGGGAGAGAGAGGAAATGGAAGAGGGAGGGGGATGAAATGAGAGAACGAGAGGGAGGGAGAGTGTATTCTCTCTCTTATTTATTTATTTTTTGTAGAATTTGTATATAATGAGAGAGGGAGAAGAAATGAGGGAGGCGGAGAGGGAGAAAGAGAGGGAAATTAAAGAGAGGGAGAGGGAGAGGGAATGAGAGAGGGAGAGAGAAAGAGAAAGAGAAAGAGACGAAAACATAATAGGAAAATGAGAGAGAGAGAGGGAGGGAGAATAAATGAGAGAAGGAGAGGAAGAGAGCAAAAGGAAATGAGAGAGAGAGAGGAGAGAGGAAAAGAGAGAATGAGAGGAGAGAGAAAAAGAGATAAGATGTTAAACATAATAGGCAAATAGAGAAAGAGAGGGTGTGGGTTAGGGTGAGGGCGAGGGAGGGAGAGGAAATGAGAGAGGGAGAGGAAGAGAGAAAAGGAAATGAGAGAGGAAGAAGAAGAGAGAAAAAGAGAGAAATATCATTAAACCTAATGGAAAAATAGAGAAAGAGAGAGTCAGGGCGAGGGAGAGAAAGGAAATGAGAGAGGGAGAGAAAGAAAGGAAGGGAAATGAGACAGGGAGAGGAGAGAGAGAAAAATGAGAGAGGGAGAGGAGAGAGAAAAAGAGAAAAATTTATTAAATCTAATAGAGAAAGAGAAAAAGAGAGGGTTAGGGTGAGGGAGGGATAGGAAATGAGAGAGGGAGAGAAAGAGAGAAAGGGAAATGAGACAGGGAGAGGAGAGAGAAGGAAATGAGAGAGAGAGAGAGGAGAGAGAAAGAGAGAAAAATCATTAAACCTAATAGGGAAAGAGAGAAAGAGAGGGTGAGGGCGAGGGAGGGAGAGGAAATGAGAGAGGGAGAGGAGAGAGAAAAAATGAGAGAGAGGAGAGAGAGAAAGAGAGAAAAATCATTAAACCTAATAGGGAAAGAGAGAAAGAGAGGGTGAGGGTGAGGGAGGGAGAGGAAATGAGAGAGGGAGAGGAGAGGGAAAAAGGAAATGAGAGAGGGAGAGGAGAGAGAAAAAGGAACGAGAGAGGGCGAGGGAGGGAGAGGAATGAGAGAGAGAGGAGAGAGAAAAAGATAGAGGGAGGGAGAGGAATGAGAGGGAGAGGAGAGAGAAAGAGAGGGTTAGGGTGAGGGAGGGAGAGGAAATGAGAGAGGGGAAGAAAGGGAGAAAGGGAAATGAGAGAGGGAGAGGAGAGAGAAAATGAGAAAAAAATCATTAAATCTAATAGAGAAAGGGAGAAAGAGAGGGTCATGGTGAGGGAGGGATAGGAAATGAGAGAGGGAGAGAAAGAGAGAAAGGGAAATGAGACAGGGAGAGGAGAGAGAAGGAAATGAGAGAGAGAGAGGAGAGAGAAAAAGAGAAAAATCATTAAACCTAATAGGGAAAGAGAGAAAGAGAGGGTGAGGGCGAGGGCGAGGGAGGGAGAGGAAGTGAGAGAGGGAGAGGAAGAGAGAAAACAAAATATTATGTGCTAGGTACTGAGTACTAGGTACTAAATACTAGTGTTCTATGATACTATATGCTAGATCATAGAAAAAGAGAGAGATGGAAGGAGAGGATAACAATCTGAGAAAAGAAAAGAATGATAACAAAAACAAATTGTTTGTTGTAATGTAGACAAAATGGAAAACGAAGAAGGTCCTGTTGTTCAAGATTGCGAGGCGTATCTTAATCAGCATGTCCCATGTCCTTGCTCTCAATGCAAGCTAGCAATTAGACGAAAGCGCCGATTGTCTATAGAACATGTACGACGATTTGGTGAGTTTCAATCTGAGATCATTGATCAGGCAATTGCAGATTTTCAACAAACGGTAATTTGAAGTTAATATCAATTATGCATTGTACTCGCAAGCTAATTGAATACCATATACAATAAGATTGGGTCTCACTGGCAAATTTTCTATCCAGGGAGGTGATGTCTCATGGATGTCAATCTTGGAGCCTGAGATGGAGGCAATGATCGATGCATTGATTCCCATGGATGTCAAGACTTCTGATCCGCTTAGAGAGGAAGCATCCATACCATTATATGATGGGTGCCGAGTATCTCGGCTGAAGACACTGCTTGCACTCTTAAGTGTGCAAGCAAAATACGGGTGGAGCGATACGAGTATGACCGAGTTGTTCAAGTACCTTGTACATACGCTTCATTGATTTTTTTTTCAGTTCTATTATTACAAACATTTATGCTTTTTCAAGGTGTTTTATGATTTTTTTTAAGGTTATTGAAATATCATATATTACCACCTGCAAATACCATGCCTGAGTCTCGTGATGATGCACGACATGTTTTACGGAAGCTTGGCATGGACTACAATAACATCCATGCATGTATCAACAATTGCATACTATTTCGAGGAGAATACGAGACTATGGAGACATTTCCAAAGTGTGGTGCTCACAGGTAAGGGCAAACCATCCCTCAAAAAGTTCTCAGACACTTTTCGTTTATCCCCCCCATAAACCACATGTTTCGTACGTCCAGCATGGCGAGCTTGACAACGTGGCATGCACAGAATAGGTCCACGGATGGAGTTCAACGAATATCAGCAGATTCATGCGCATGGAGCCACATTGACTCTACCTTCCCAAGCTTTGCCCAAGAGCCAAGGAATCTTCGGCTCGGTCTTGCAATGGATAGCGTGAACCCATTCGATTTGCGCTCAACTTCTTACAGTGTGTGGCCTATAGTCCTTGTCAACTACAATATCCCTCCATGGCTTTCTACGAAGAAAGGACATCTCATCCTTAGCTTGCTTGTCCCCGGTCGCTACAAAGTCAAAAATATGGACGTGTATCTTCGTCCATTAGTCGATGAGCTTAAGATTTTATGGGAGGAGGGGGTCACCGTGTAAGATATGAGCAGGCGCGATGGTCGGTGGTTAGCCAATATTCGAGCCATTCTCATGTGGACGATGCATGACTTTCCGGGATTCGGAGAGTGCTCAGGTGAGCAGGCCTCCGTTCTCGCTTGTAATATCTATATTTTATCTCATTCAAGTAAGTATTCACTAGGTCATGGTGTTGGAACAGGTCTGGTTACCTCAAGTTATCATGCATGTCCATTGTGCGGGCCACAGTTAGACTCGTGAAGGTCACGAACCATGAAGAAGATGGTATATCAAGGACACGCTTCTTTCTTGCCAGAGGATCATGAACTTAGAGAAGGTTTCCTTAGATGACCTCCAACACGTATGAACGCCGCAAGCTGGTATGAGCTGAAAATAGTCCATGCGGAATCACATCCAAATGGAATGCGGCGGTTCTCAGTTTTCTATGAGTTGCCATATTGGACCCACTTACACGTCAATCACTTGTTGGATCCCATGCATATTTTCAAGAATGTGGGCAGCTTGTTATGGAACCACATCACAGGAAAGAGAGACACTATAGGGGCACGAATGGATTTGAAGGAGGTAGGTAAGATGGAGGCGCTTTGGCCGCAGTCGATTGTTGCTGATGGTCGCGTGCAGCTTCCTCGCACTCCTTAGGTTTTGTCCACTAAAGAAGAGCGCATTGTGAAGCAAGTAATCAAGTCTATCCGCACTCCGACGGGTATGATGCGTTCTCTCAGGTCCGCATTTTCTAAAGACAACCAATTATCAAGGTTAAAATCCCATGACTGGCATAAGATATGTCAGGTTTGTACTACGAATGGATTGTAATTAGCGTGGGCATTTTGCTATTTGGAATGTAGCCATTATTCATAATGCTTTCTCATTTGTGGCAGTTTGTACTACCGATCGTGATCACAGGATGTCTTACTCCAGAAATACGCGGGGCCATTTACAGGTTGTCGACTTTGGTGCAATGGATCTCACAGAATGAGATTAAGACGTCCTCTATTGAATCCGCGAGGCGGGGAGCAGTGGAGACGGTCTGTCTCTTTGAGAAATAGTACCTGCCCACCAGAATGCTCACGATACAAATCCACCTTCTTGTGCATCTTGTAGATGAAGTGGAGATTGCTGGACCTGTCCATATGCATTACAATCCTTGTAGTGATTATGCCCAAGTCCAATGTGAAGATAGAGAATATCAATGCCTTGGAGTACAATTTCGATGATTATATTCTTGTTGCTTCATCACTTGATACTACTTAGTTGACTGATGCTTCGTCCACTTACTCTCAGTGTTGGCTTCTTGATTTGGGGGCTTCATTCCATGTTACCCCACATCGTTATTGGTTTCATAGCTATTGTGTTGTTATAGGTTCTATTAGACTAGGAGATAACACCGCATTGGATATCATTGGCATATGTAATGTTGGAGACTGCAAGTTGGTATTGGTGCTCCTTTTGTGCTTCATGATGTGCATCATGTCCGAGCTTTGACTAAAAGCCTTATTTCAAATAGGACAATAGGATGATGAAAGGTACTATATATATTTTAGTGATTCTTCATGGAAGATCACAGGTCGTAGTCTTGTTTTTGCTAGAGGTGCCAAGGTTGGTAGCCTCTACACTTTTCTTGTTTTTGGGTTTGTTGACCATGTTTTGGTTGTGACTGATTTTTCACATGTATCTTTATGGAACCATCGCCTTGGGCACATGCCCTTGAAAGGAATGAAAGTATTGATCTATTTGCAATATCTCTTGCCTTTAGATCTTTTTGTTTTGATTCATGTGATCATTGTTTTTATGGTAGGCAAACTCCTAACTTGCATAAGAAGCCGAGTTCTACACATATGGGTGAGCCTTTGGCTCTTGTGCATTCATATCTTTGTGGCCCCATGCCTTGTCAGTCGTTTAGTGGCCAAAAGCAATTTGTCACATTCATAGATGATTATTTGCATAAGGTTTGGGCCTATCCTATTAAGCAAAAATTAGATGTTTTGGCTACATTTTGGTGTTTTTTGGTCATTGGGGCTGAGAACTAGTTTGGTATAGGAGGCTGACATGTGTACTCTCTAACAATGGGGGTGAATATGTCTCTAAGGCTTTTGAGCAACTATGTGATAAGAGGGATATTAAGCATTAGTTGACTACCCCATACACTCCATTCTAGAATGGTGTTGTGAAGTGCATGAATAGGACTATTCACGAAAGAGTCTATAGTATGCTTAGTTGGGCACGCTTAACAAAGCACTTTTGGGTTGAGGCAAATTTACTACTATGGTGCATCTCATTAATATTTCCTGGTGTACTACTCTTTGATGGAAGAGTTGCAAAATGATTTACATGATAAAAAAAGGAGATCGAGTCATTATGCAAAACAAACTAGTGAACCCATTAAGAGCTCATCGGCTTGGTGAAGTGAAGAAGATCAACCTAGCTAAACATGGGGAAACCTCTAAATAAATCTTATTTGAGGACCTCATTGTAGAATATGAACATCAAATTTTCAATCTACTTAAGGAGTATTACGATGTATTCACATGGAATTTCTTTGACCTCAAGGGTATACCTCCTTTAGTACCGAGGTATACTATTTCTTTGATATCAGATACCAATCCTACTAGACAATGACCCTACTCTATGAATCGTTGCTATATGTACCACATGGGAGAAGAGTTGGAGAAGCTACAAAAAGTAGGATTTATTTAGGAGATGCGGCATACAAGCTACAGTACTGAGATATACTATTCCTTTGAAATCAAATACCCATTCTACCAGATAATGACCCTACTCCATGAATCCTTGCTATATGTACCACATGTGAGAAGATTTGGAGAAGCTACAAAAAGTAGGATTTATTTATGAGTTGGAGCATATAGACTAGGTATCTCCCATCATCATGGTACTTAAGAAGGATGGGAAAATTTGAATATGCATTAACTACAGGAAACCAAATCCATAACCAAAAGAGACCATTATCCGCTACTGTACCTACATAGGGACCACATGATTAAACACACAGTAGTAAATGAAGCTTATAACTACTTGGATGGTTTTTCATGCTATGACTAGGTGTAAGTGCACTTGGATGGTTTGTTAGGCTATTTTCTAAGACATGCTAAGATGTTGGCTCAAGCTATTTGTGGATGACCCTCGAGTAAGTTATTCATGAATATATGTGTCCATCACGTGGGTTCAAAATAAGGTATATTTAAAATACTATTTTTTACATACAGAATGATGTAATATAAAGGGGTTATTTACAGATTCAATAGAAAAGGGTTATGTTTTATTCAAAAAAAAATCACAGATAAGGATATTTATAAATAGGCCTTGAATACACGTGATGTAGAGGATATACATATAGTAACTTCCCCAAGGGATGACCTCTATGTTCACTCCAACTGGGACGAATACCTCGAAAAGATTTCGCTAGTCTTAGAGCGATGTTGGTAGTAGCACATATCTCTCAATCCCTTGATGTGTCAATTTTCAAAACGGTATCATTTTGGGCCACATGGTATCTTGGAATGGTATTGCAATAGATACAACCAAGTTTAAGGTGCAAGTTTAAGGCGATAATGGATCTCCCTCCACCCACTAGTTACCACAAAGTCATCTAATGTTTCCTTGGACATATTGCCTACTACTATCACTTTGTACTAAAGCACGCTTCCATAGCATGACCACTTTATACACTCCTAGTTGTTTGGGATTGGGCAAAGAAATGCTAGGCTTCGTACGAAGCTCCAAACAAGGCTCTCATGAATGCACCCATTTTATGAGCCCTAAATTGGACAAGCACATTCCACATGCATATCAATGCATTCAAAATTGCAATTAGAACTATGTTGTTGTGCCAACCTGATGAGCATAATATGGACTTTTTAGTGAGTTTTGCTAGTAGACAGCTTATTGAAGCCAAAAGAAACTACTCTACAAACAAAACAAGAAGGACTAGCAATGATGGATGCCATCAAGAAGTTTCGACATGGCTACCCCATTCATTTCTTTGTAGACCATCAAACACTACTCTATTTGGTTAATAAGTCTTGTACTACTGGTCACATTGCTTGATGGCTTCTATTTCTGCTAGAATTTGATTCTTTTTATAGTCATGTGCAAGGGAAATAACATTTTATTACCACCACATGTCTTGTATCACCAATAGACGGGAAGCAATTGGGGTTGATGATAATATCCTTGATGCCCATTTGTTTCGTATTCAACAAGAATCCCAACTCTTCAAGGCAAACGAAACGGGCATACAATATTGTCCACGTACTAGAAAATGGATTGCTAGAGAGACCCATAAAAAAGGCGTGTCTCACCTATCTTTCTGATCAAGACACAACCTTATTAGATGATTGCTAGTCAACTCTCTCTCAACTATATTGACTAAGGAAGGACAGTCTTCTTCACAAATGTGTTTGCCAATATGAAATTAAGGGTGTGCCACAAGAAGCGCATATAGGAATTGCATAAGTATACTTCAATGCAAATGCCACATAAGGAAAGTTCTATATTATCAATTGCAATGGCCCACTCTCGTTTGAGATGAGGCCCGCCGTTTTGTCAAACATTGTGATGAATGTCAAATATTTAAGCTTCTAATAAGAAAGGATAAGATGGATCTTCCCCTTATAATTTCCCAACAACCCTTTGAAAAGTGGAGGATAAACTTTATGGAACCTATTAGCCCTATTCCCAAATACTTACAAGCACACTATGTTATACTCACTACCTACTACATGACTAAGTGGTTATCACAATCTACTACATGACTAAGTGGGTAGAGGTAAGGACCAACAAAAATAATGACACCAAAATCTTGGCTAATTTCTTGTAGGAGAAATTCAACTCATGCTTTGGTTGCCCCATTGAGCTTGTCAAAATGACATTACTGAACACCTTCCGTCCACATTCTTGGTCTTGTATTGGAATTCTAGCCCCTACTACCCACAAGCAAATTTCCAAGTAGAAGCAGAAGTAAATTTCCAAGTAGAAGAAATTAATTGAAGCAAACTTTCAATTCATCTTTTTTATTGTATGATGAAGGACTATAACATGGGTCTTAGAGCAAGGCTATTGGTGGGCATGTCAACATCACAGTGAAAGCATACATCCATCTTGGAGGGCTACATCATCTCCATAATCAAACATTGCTTTATTATCCACTAGAGTAAGACTCTGCACAAAGGATTTTGGCTCAAAGGTTCTTTGTCAATAATGATGTTGTACTTCTCTGCAAATTTATGGAAAATGGACTATTCCTAAGGTTTCTTTCCACATGTTTTTTCCTAGAACCACGTAGCACAAAGCAACCACTCCCCATAGTGGTTTTGAAGGTAATATTGGTTTTATCTTAGAGTGGGAGGTAGCCAAATTGGCCACCATCAATCTATTATAGTCGGTGGTACCACTCTAAAACCACCCTCCTCCACAAAAAAGCTTAGTTAGCAAAAAAGGTAATGTCTATTTTTTCTTACTCTCTAAGGCAACCACAATTTTTATTTATTTATTTAAAAAAGGGCAGCTACTACAACTTGGTAAACTATGTAAACTCTCGGCACACTAGCTTTGTAGTCCCCCAGCTCCTTTCTCAGCAAAAGCGGTGCCAGACCAGCCACCCTTGTCACCATCAATGTTACCCAACTTCTCCAATAGCTCAGTCACTTGCAACATGACTTTATTTCTACCTCCACCTATTTAGATACTTGCAATCACACCTACTCTAGTCCCTTTGTATAGGACAGCTAGGCTAGGAAGATGCAGTCCATTCTAGAAAGAGAGACAAAATCCCATATGCACAGTGGATGTTAAGTGCTACCAAAGAACTCTATAATGATGTACTTGAACTATCACTTTCACATGATGATAATGCAATACTACTTGTCTCTTATGTCAAGTGTCTGTGTCATTTTTGTCCATACACAAGATTGTGTTTATGAGTTCAAGTCTCAATCTTGAAACCTAATTCACTTGTGTAACAGTTGTCTACATTGTCATGTCAACATGAGTTGTGTCTTTATCTTCCATCCTCCATAGCTACCGCCTTTGTCATACTCTAGATCCCGCATCTTTAACATGGTATCAGAGCTCAACTGAGCATGGCTTAGCTCTCCTCTACTCTCTCTCAGCTCATCTTAACCTCAGGTCAACTCAAGTCCAGCTCATGGTTCCATTTCTCACCTCCATCTCTACTTGACCCTCCTTGGCAGCCATAGCCAGCCTGCACCCTGCCTGCTTCAAGCTCTTGGATCTCTCTCCACAAGTCATATCTCACTGTAATTCCTTCTGGAAAAATGTTCCTCTACTTCCAAAGCTCCTCCTTGGCACCTCACCTAAGCATTGCACACCCTGGAGCTCAGCATTGTCAATCTTCTCAACTTCTGCTTTGGGTGTCCTCCATAGCCAACAGGACCCAGCTCACTTGGAGTCATTGGATCTCTCAATACAGAGCATATATGCTGATGATTCCTTCTAAAGACCTCTTCCTCTAGTTAAGGTGCAGCAGCCCAGCATCATAGCCGTTGACATTAGCCACCTTTGCCCCCAGCATTGTTAAAATTGTCAAAATCTGTCCTAACTGCGCTTGTTTTCGTTTCGTCGTCCTGCGCGCTTGCTGCTCGACCAGATCATGATGATGGTTATGGGGCAATGAAAGCCCATGAGTCAAGCTTTCTTTCCATAAAAAAATTTTGGGAAATGATCAAGTATACAGCTCACACAGAGCAAAAAACCAGGCCCCTGTCTGAAACCCTAAACTGTCAGCCATAGCCATTTTCATCAAAGCTTAAAAATCTCATCATTTTCTCTCTCCTGCCACCTGGAGCAACCCACTGCCACTCTGATCCACTTCCCCAACATCAAATCAAGGAGGGGAAGGACCTAGAAAGATTGACAAAGGATCGAAGACCCGAACAGGAAGATTCAAGCTCAACATCAAGTCAAACATAGTGTGTTTTCACACTACCATTACTTGTGTCTCTTGACACATTGTAATCTACTCTTTCACTTGTAAAATCTGAGAATCTTGGAACTGATTTGTTGCTGCTTCAGCTCTCCAGCATGGGAAAAGACTCACCGACAGCTCGGTTCAAGGGAGTTGGGTTTCATACCTGGCAAACCCGCATCAAGCTCATCTTGATGAAGAAGGGTCTCTGGGCCATCACAAATGGCAAAGAGAAGAAACCTCAGGATGATGACCTTGCAGCTACTTGGCAAAAGAATGATGACAAAGCCCAGGCCATTATCAAACTGGAGCTAGACAACAGCTATATCCACCATGTGGATAACTGTGAGACCTCACAGGATACATGGAAGAGACTTAACACCTTGTTCGGTGCACAATCTAAATCATCAAAGTATGGTCTCCTGATTGAGTTTTTCAGGCTTGAAATGAAGTCCAGCACATCACTTGCCACACATCTAAATTACATGGAAGGACTTCTAACCCAACTTGCAAGAATCAACATTAAAATGGAAGAAGTTGTTTGCATTGGTGTTCTACTTAAGAGTTTGCCTCCTGAATATAATAATGTATCAACAACCTTAATCAACATGCCAAATCCTGAACTTGTTGATATCGAGGCATCACTGTTTGAAGAAGAAAAGAAGCTAAAAACTAAGGAAGAACCAAGTACCTCTAGAGATGAGCATGCATTATATGTTGGCAATAGGTACAAAGGCAAGAAGGATCAGCTCTTCTGTGACTTTTGCAAAAGGACCAGACACACCGAGAAGTTTTGCCATGCAAGAAAGAGGTCCCAAAAGGCATATCTAGTTGCAGTCCAAGAAGAAGAAGAAAATGGAGCAAAGGAAGAAGAAGAAGAAGAAGACCACTAGGAGAAGGACAAACCTCATCAGTCCTTCTATTCAGATAGACTTTTTTAGTTTTGTGTTTCCTAGTCCTAATGTCTCAAACATAAACTTGTAAGACTCCTCAGTTATCCTTGTACACTTTGTAAGGCCCCTGCTACAGCCTCTGGATGTCCATCATGTTTGTGGTACCCACACTTAGCCTTTTCTACGACAGCCTCTGGTGTTTTGCCATGTTTATGGTGTGCCCACACTTTGCAGGTGTTGCTTTTACTAAAGCCTCTACACACTTTGTACTTTTGGTGTGATTGAGGAGGGGTGTTGAGATACTTGCAATCACACCTACTCTAGTCCCTTTGTATAGACAGCTAGGCTAGGAAGATGCAGTCCATTCTAGGAAGAGAGACAAAATCCCATATGCACAGTGGATGTTAAGTGCTACCAAAGAACTCTATATAATGATGTACTTGAACTATCACTTTCACATGATGATAATGCAATAGTACTTGTCTCTTATGTCAAGTGTCTGTGTCATTGTTGTCCATACACAAGATTGTGTTTATGAGTTCAGGTCTCAATCTTGAAACCTAATTCACTTGTGTAACAGTTGTCTACATTGTCATGTCAACATGAGTTGTGTCTTTATCTTCCATCCTCCATAGCTATTGCCTTTGTCATGCTCTAGATCCCCATCTTTAACACCACCAGCATTGCTGTGTAGCCAAAGCCACCAACAAATTGGTGCCTTGCCACAATCTATGACCCCCCTTTTCATAGATGGCCCATACTCATTTGCAACAACTTTGACATTGTCATATCTGCTCATGGTTTGTTTGGAAAAGAATCACCTCAAAGATTTTATTTCAAGCCTTTTGTATGCTTACTATTGAGCCTTATAACATTTTGTAAATTCTTGACTTTTTATTTTGAAAAAAAAGAGATGTCAATAAATTGTTTCAAAATCCCAAAGGTGGTTTTTGCTTGGCAACAGTTTTTTTAGGATCAGTGCTAAACACCACTATTGGATTGGCATTGCTACCAAAACCATCAATAATGGATTGCCTTGTGAGTCACTACCATTCACACTATGCTACGAAGAAAGAGCCCTCAGTTAATATGGCTTTGTGTTTCAGGCCTTGGTACTTTCTTTCCTATCCAACAGACGGAGGTGAGGCTCATTAACAAGCCTATTAAGGTTGGTCTTGTCCTCAAGAAGAACATCCCAAGATTATTATGACACACACCTTCATCTTCAACAAACAAAGCATAACTAACCCTAGAAGAAACATCAAATATGAGTCGCTACAGGTTTGAGGTTCTGACATGCTTTAATTATACAACTAATTTGAATTGAAGGATTAATGTAATCAAGATGTTATTTATTAGTAAAATACTACTGTAATAAAATAAATACCATAAAAGTGTACCTATAAAAAAGGTACTCTATGCTAATGAAGTCGTCAAATAAAAGGTAAGAAATTTTTAAAAATTTATATTCTTATTTTAAGAAAAAAGTAAAAAAATTTGTGATAAATTGAGTTAACCTTGAAGTATAATATTAATTCATAAGTTATGAATAAAATTTATGCTTACTTATTTAAAATTTAAATAGGTTAGACTTTAATGTTAAGAAAATAGATAAGATAAGATAAACATTATCTAGAAATAACATGTAAATTTTCATTCATTGAATCTAGAAATCATTTATTCAAATACACAAAGTATTTAGTAGAGATAATTGTTAAATTAAGTTAAGAAAAATATATTTAAATTTCGAATTTATATTTTAGGAAACAAATTTTGGAAAAATATAATCAAATATAAATTTTAATTTGATATAACATATTTTTAAATTTAATGTTGAGCTTATATATTTATATTAGATAAATTTTATTTCTTTCATGTCTTTAGGTTTTAGTTTAGTATCATTGTATGGAAGTTCCCTACACATTATTTACCTCACATTACTATAACCCTATGCCTTCTAAGGGTATTGAACTATTCTTGTTTTGAAATTTGTTGTGCTAGACAATAATATTAAGCAGGACTATCTTTTTTAGGCCAAGCGTAGGATATCATTTACTACTATTTACCTCATGTTACTACAACTTTATGCCTTCTAAGGCTATTGAACTATTCTTATTGAAATTTCTTATGTTGGACAATGATATTGAGCAAGACTATCTTTTTTAGCCCAAGTGTAGGATATCATTGTTAAAGTTCACCAATCAACTTTTAGATAATGTAGTAGGAACTAATATTGAAAAGAGGAGGTTGAAATCCATTAAAAGGCATCCTAAATTAAATTAGCTCCAAGTTATTATAGGTCATTCTATATTGTTCATAAGATTAATGATAATGCATTTAGATTAGGCATTCCTCCTTAGCAAATTTGTAGTTCATTTCATATTAGTTTGTTAAAACCTTTAAAGGGAACCCCACCACTAACTCTAGTTGTAGATGACCCTTCATTTAGTAGAGGAAGAGAAATAGAGAAATTTTGATATCTAAAGTTATCCTTGGCCATAACCAAACTACTACTCGAACTAGTTAGTACCATCGACATGTAATTAAATACAAAAACTATTTTGTTGAGGAATCCCATTAATGGATTTAGAAATCAATGCTAACTCTGACTTATAATAACCTAATGACTACCTACCACTCGTAGCCATATTAATTTATGACAGTTTGTCGTGAAGATCCGTGGCTACCTTATTTTCATAGGGGTATATACAAATTCACTACACTGAGACAATACATAGATATTTTGGATTTTTTCATTGATGTAGTTTACATTTGCCACATGAAGCAACACTAGATATCTATGTAATTTTGTTTGTTTTATCACAACTAATGGCAATTGCTTTTTAACCCCTAAACAATGTTATAGAAACTGTATGAAAATATGATTATTTTTATATATTTTTTAATAGATTTTCTTTGTCTATCTATAGTACAATTGTGACTCATTATGCGCATAAGCCCACATGCGATTTGGTAGATAGATGATAAGGAACTAAAGTATTTTCTGTTGTGGTGAGTAGATTATTATGTAGAGTTAGAGGAATTAATGTTTTTGAGTAGAGAGTATATCATAGCACATAACTTTTATTTATTTTTGGGTGCTTTATCAATGCAAGATTATTATACTTTTGAAAGTGCTCCTTAGAGCAAGGATATTGTATGCACACATGCACGACTTATTTTCTTGGTTGTAATTTCTTGTAAGAAAGCCTAATTTAAAAAGGGATAAACTATTGTTTTTGTTGTCATTTCTTGTATGAAAGCCTTAAAGCGTTAAAATATGAATTTTGTTGTAAAGACCTTCGAATAGGATTGTAGTTTCATTTTTCTTGGCAAAATTATGTCGTGCAAGAAGAAGAAGAAAAAGAGATGTCCTTCAATATATTTTGAGCACAAGAGCTAATTAAAAAATCCATAAATTTGGCCAATGGGGTTATGGGGGGGTGTGTAAGTTCAAACCCTATGCACCACATCCCAAAGGCATAATAAAATATCAATTCACTTCAAAAAAATCCATAAATACATGCATTGGGGAGGTGCTCATCCATGTATGGGGTGAGATCGTAGACCCAATCTTTGTATAGTGCATGCTTTCTCTACTTGTTTTCGCTATTAGAATTTGTATTCACTTCAAATTACAAATAATGTTTGTTGTTGTATAATGAAGGACTACAAGTGTCATTATGAGAACTCAACACGAACTAGGGCCTAAGGGCTTGAAGAGAGGTATAAAAAGGAATGGACCCTATGATTTCTTAATTGTAAGTAAGCAAGCAAATGTTTAATAAAATCAATGGCCAAGTTTTTAAAAGATGGAACGAAATGGTCCTATAGAACCTTTATTTTGAGTGTTTTCAGGTGAAGTTTCTAATCAAAATGTCTAGTTTTTGTTATAGAAGGGTATTTTGTGAGTTTTTAAATCTAAAAAATTGGCCACACCATTTTAGAAACCTCTAAAAAATAGCAATTGTGCTAAAACTCACCCCTAAATTTACTTAGCTTGAGAGATTGAAATTACTTAGGCCCTTTACAAACCCATCCGAGTCCCCAAAGGATAAAGGGGTGTGTAGGTGAGAAAGAGGAAAATCGTTTGCTATAATTTTGTCTGCGTTGAATCGTGTCCACCGTAGCTTGCACAGATGGTTGATAAACATTTTTCTCTCCTCCAATCACAATTCTCGAATTAGAACAATCTTCATACACATCTCAATGAAGGCCGTTCGGAGATGTGTGAATTGAATATTAGGTCCAACTTGGCAAAATGTACTTACGTTTGTCCGGACATGTTTGCACCCAGCCTTAGGGTGGCAAGTTGACAGTCGACACAATTGGTAATCCTTGTGTCTGCCAAGAGTGTTTAGATTAAAAGGAAGCCACATTATTTTTAGGGATGTGGTTCTTGGCAAAATGGCTACGTGGGAGTGTCTTATTGGTTTTGAAGTTCATCTGCGAGGGTTGAACCCTTGAGAAATTCACTTTTTCAAAGTTGTTCAGCCCAATCAATGCGGAACTGATTCAAAAAGCCGAGTTTTAGGGTGCATTTTACAGGGCGAATAGAAACTAGATACGTCTAGAAGGATGTCTTTTTTCTCATTTCCGAGTGTGGAGTCTCAACCCACCCTTAGTTTCACAAAGTTCCACGATAAACTTTTGTACAACGAAGAATGGTATGAACCTGACTTAAATCAAAGTTGCTGCAGGCCATGCCCTCGTCACCCTGCATGGATGCATCACACTCCGAGATGCATTCTGGAAGGAGGGATGTGGTGAATCTCTCTCTCTCTCTCTCTCTCTCTGTGTCCTATGTGCTGATTGACATTATAAATCTTGTCCCCAATAATCAAGGCAATCGAGAGAAAGATCATGGAGGCTGGGTTTCGCTGTGTTGATCGGGTCGCATGGACAAACTGGCAGCCTGGTAACGAATACCGCAAGGCCTTGTCAATCAAGAATGTTAGCAGGGTGGTGCAGGTATAACGATCAGACAATTATTTGCTAATTTGTTGAACAGGGTGGTGTTCGTTTTGTGTCCTTATCTTTCTATATGTTTCCAATTCAAAGATTGTCTGTATACTCTTGTGATTGTGCTCTGCAGACTCTGCATTGGGACCCTCCCAGTTCCCCCAACTTCTCAACAGAATATGCTGATCCAGTCAGACTCAACCCTGATGTCACCGCTGTTATCAACATCACTTTCAAACCCACAAAATTAGACAATTATGAAGGCAACCTTACTTTCTCTGCAACGAAGGTATGGCTATTGTACCATCAACAGACAAGTTTCAGCCGTATCATTCCCGAAATGTAAAAAATAACAGTAGTGATCAAATGCCCTTTCATTTGATCTGCAAAAGAAGCAAGAGATATAGTGAAATTCAACCAGTCACTGTCAAGCTGCCAAACAGGCTTTTTTACCTACTAGGATTGGCTGTAAGTTATGGCTGTCAACATGCTACAGATGGGGATTTTACGTTGGTTTGGGAGAATTTGCATCAGGGAAATCCTATGTCTCCTTATATTTTTGTAAAAGAGGGATATTTTAGAAGTGTTCCACCCATGTGGAAAACTCATAATTAGTGTATTTTTTATCTTGGATTTTGCAATGGACAATCAATATTGTCAAATCAAATTACTTTGTAACAAGCACAGATCCATAGCACTACAGCTGTAGCCTTGTGATTGCATAAATGCATCAAACTTATGGTACCATTCCCTAGGTGCCTGCTTCAAGCCATATAGACTCTTCTTTAGCTTGCACACTAGGTGTTCCTTGTCAGGGTCTACAAAGCCCTTAGGCTGCTCCATGTAAATCTCATTATGCAAGTTCCCATGTAAAAATGCCGTCTTGACATCCATTTGGTATAAGTCCAGGTCAAGCTGTGTAACCAAGGCCAAGACTAAGCATAGGGTGGTCATCTTGACCACAGGAGAAAAGACTTCATCAAAATCAACACCATGCTCCTGCTTAAAATCCATAGCAACCAATCAAGCCTTGTATGCCGGCTTGGGATGTCCACGGGTACTTTTCAGCTTATACACCCACTTGTATGGCAAAGCCTTCTTACCTTGAGGCAAGGAAATCAAATCCCAAGTCTGATTCTTATGCAATGAGTCAAGCTCAGATCGCATAGCTCTTTCTCAAGAGTGACAATCACCCATGTGTATAGCCTCATCATAAGTGAGAGGCTCTCCTGCATTTATAACCAATACATAATCCATAGAGAGCGCAAAATACATAATCACCCCTGTGTATAGCCTCGTCTATCTCTAGTAGAACGCCTCAACCCAGGCTCTGCTGCCTGACCGACATTCTGTCTAACATCAGTATGTCTAGCATCTGGGCCATGAGCATCAGGTGATGCCTCACGCTGTCTAGCTGGCCGTGGAGCGGGCTGAATGGGAGCAAGTGGCTCCTCCTGAAAGATAACTCTGCGTGCCTCAACCATTTTCTCAGGCTGCTTATATATTTTGTCCTCATGAAAGATGACATTATGGCTATGGATCACTTTCCGCGTCTGCGGATCCCATAGACGGTAACCCATTTCTCCTACATCTCCATAGCCAATGAAAATGCATTTGACACTTTTAGGATCCAGCTTATTGCGTTTGTCCTTGGGCACATGGCAGAATGACTCACATCCAAAGACACGCAAATGATCATAAGAGAGGGGGGCTTGCCTACCCATACCTCCTCTGTAACCTGAAAGTCAATGCCACTGCTAGGCGACATGTTAATGAGATGCACTACAGTAGTAATGGCCTCAGCCCAAAAGTGCTGCGGTAAGCCAGCTTGGCTAAGCATGCTATGGACCCTTTCCTGAATGGTTTTATTCATGCGTTCAGCCATACCATTCTGGAAAGGGTTGTAAGGGGCGGTCAACTGACGCTTAATACCCTGCTCATCACAAAACTGCTCAAAAGCACGTAATACATACTCACCCCCATTATCTGAACTTAGGCATTTTAGCTTTTCCCAGACTGGTTCTCTACCAATGCAAGCCAACGCTGAAATGTGTCTAAGACATCGGCTTTTCTATTTATGGGATAAGCCCAAACCTTACGTGAGTAATCATCTATGAAAGTAACAAAGTACTTTGCCCCACCAAGTGACTGATAGGGCATGGGCCCACATACATCTGAGTGTATAAGAGCCAAGGGCTTACCCATGCGTTTCTTACCAGACTTTTTATGCGTATTTCTAGTCTGTCTGCCATACAAACAATGATCATAAGAATCAAAATGCAAAGAGTCAAAAGGCGGAAGATACTGCAAAGCACAAAGCATTTTCATTCCTTTAAGGAACATATGCCCTAAACAAGCATGCCAAAGGGATACATGGGAGATAGAACCCACAGACAAAACATGATCCAATGTAGCTCCAGATACAAGTAAGGGATAGAGGCTACCAGACTTAGCACCTCTTGCAAGCACAAGCCTTTCACGAGTAATCTTCCATGCAGAGTCTCCAAAAGACACAAAATACCCTGCATCATCAAGCTGTCCAGCTGACATAAGGCTGCGAGTCAACGCAGGTACATGGCGTACATCATGCAAAACAAAAGAACTGCCAGAAGGAAACTGCAGCCTAATATCTCCAATGCCCACAATGTCAAGAGACCTGTCATCACCAAGATGCACAGAACCAGACATGGTACGATAGGTATGAAACCAATCTCTACAGGGTGTCACATGAAAGGACGCACCCAAATCCAAGAGTCAGCACTGCGCATACATAGAATGTATCTTAGAAGCCTGTAAGGCATCGCATGAAGAAGTTGCAAGTATATAATCATCATTTGAATCAGTGGTCTGCATGACATTAACCTCTTCTATCTTCACACTGGACTTTGCAGGTACAATACTGCGCTCAGAAGACATTTTTTGTACTTTTTCTTTTCCCTTTTCCTTGCGCTTATCATCGCGCATTTTATGGCACTGCGGCCTAATATGTCTTGCTTTCCCACAATAATGATAGGTAAGATTAGACTTCCGTCCGCGGGACTTACTGCGACCACGTGACTTGGACCTGGACTTCTAAGAGTCTCTGTCCTTATGATCATTATCATGCTTGCCATCTCTGCCACCTCTAACAGTCAATGCATGTGAAGAGCAGGAAGCATCATTATTTCTCTTGTTAATTTCCTCAGTCAATAAAGCACTCTCAACATCTTTGATTTTCAGCCCATCAAGCTTGTTCGTGCATATGGCAGTACAGAAGACATCCCATGATTCAAGCAAAATGCCAAGCAGAAACAACGGGTGTAAGTTGTCTTTGAACTCAATACCCTGTGACAATAGACTCTTCATGAGAGCATGAAATTGACTGAAATGAGATGAAAGGGAGGTCTCCTCCTTCATGCGAAGGTCCATTAACTGCTTCAGCCAATACATCTATGACGCAGGACTTTGTTGCGCATAGAGCTCCTGAATCTTCTCCCATAAATCCCATGCACTCTTATTCTCATCTTCAACAACATTATGATGGACCCCTTCTAAGAGTGACAAAATAATGGTAGACTTGTATAGCTCATCAACTTCCATCCAAACATCATCATTCCTATCCTCAGGTTTAACACCCTTGAAACGTAAGGGTTTAATTTGTAACTTTTGCACCAAAACCTGCCATATTTGGGACTTCCAATATCCATAGTTGGTACCATCCAACTTGGCAATGTTAAAGAGAGCTGTATCTTTTAGATGACTAGCCATACTGTCCCAAATCAAAGTAAAAAAGCAAAATTGCAGATTGCTGTAATTAGCAGAAAATGCACTAAAACCACTGCTAAAACTGGCTGAAAGAGTGGATTTCACTAAGAGAAGCACCTGTCCACCAAATATGACCAAGATAACATCAAATAGTAAGCATTACCCTCATAGAAGTGCTCAAAATCTGCAGATTTCAGCTTGCTGTAATAAATGGTAGCAGTATGTAAAACTGTCCCAAAATGAAGCAATCATTGATACATATGTCACTGCAATTGCCACGTAGCAAGATACATCCAACATTGAGTGCCCAAGGGCAAGAAGGTACCAAGAACTATCAAACCAATCACCTGTCAAGCAAGAGACATCTCATAGGTCTAGAAGTTATGCATGTAATGGGTCTCGGGTTAAGAGAAGAGACTAAGCACAAGCACAACTGATAGAGCAAGAAGCTCAATGCATAACCATCCAAGATGCATACCAAGCTGACAAACCTGTGAGACAGAGATAGGTGCCGGCCCCAATAGGCGTATCAAATCAGCTCACTACAGACTAATTGCAGATATAAAACTCTCAAGAGAGCAAATGCATGTAACTATCTCACAAGCTCAAGCTCAAGTGTAAATAAGACTCTGTGTACATCCGAATATACCAAGAGGTTCCCACTGGAAGTAAAGTCAAATGCAAAGAGAGCAAGCAACGCTCTAATACATCGAATATATAGTATCAGACATGCCAAATCCCAGTAGGGTACATTCGGAGCATAAATCCCAAGCTATCTCAGACTCGTAAAGCATAAGCTTGAAAGCATTCAAAGAGCATGTAACTGACAACCAAATGTAATG